>NC_060211.1:13888928-14189642 GCF_021130785.1 Homalodisca vitripennis
AAATAATATTAAAAAAATTTCTGCTTAAGATTTAAAATTATCATTTAACTCCATTTTGTTGGATTAGAAGTGATGTTACTACGAAAATAGACGTTATACACTCTGGACTAATATGGATCTAGTGGTACTAAAACTATTTAAAACTCTAACAACTTTATGAAAGACTCTCTACATCGGCGTTGGAAACATATTCCCTTGAACCAGAAGTGCACATACATAAGTAAAGCTTACGAAAAGCATGTGAAGCCGTAGGAAGCAGCTAGTACATTAAAATCTGGCTTTTATTTAATTCTTTTAATATGTTTAAATATAGTAAAATATTGTTGAGCCATAATTCAGAATAATTTTCTATTTATATTGTTAAGGAAATACATATAAATGCTGAGCATACTAGGCTAATAATAGGAAATAAAATGCTCAGTATTTTTCTCTATTGGTATAAAAAAAGGTTTTATATATATATATATATATATATATATATATATATATATATATATATAAATGGCAGTGTAAATAATAAAGTATTTCTTGACAGTGGTTTTTAAAATTACATATGTAAGTGGTGATTTAAATTCTCTTTCTAATGAGCTAGAAGGTAATCATATTATTTTAGAATGTCGTCATAAATATATATATTGTGAATATGTTAGAATAAAAATAACAAGAAAACCAAGATTTCTGGGGAGGTGGGAATCAATTTAGCAACTACAATTTAATATCCGCTGGTGTTTACCAACATTAAGTATGCACATACTTATATATGATTTCTTTTCATGTTGACTTAGGTTAGATTTAACATGCAAACGAATATATGAATATTTAGTTTTGCTAAATCTAAAGTTTCAATAAGACGTTCAATCACAATCTGGATTACATTCATTCTTTAATTACATAAACGTATATCAATGTGTAAGAATAAATGTACAGGGTTTAAAAACAACACTCACACACACTTTTATCTGCCTACTTCTTCCTCACGTAATATTATATGATAATTTACATGAAATGAGCGTTAAATCAATTTTTTTAATTTATATAACAATGGATATTTCACCATAGTATATAGGTAACAAAATAAACTTCTAGTTTACCAGGTAGGTTATGTCTAAAATTTAATAAAAGTAAAAACTAAAGTCGTAAATGAAGATGTGAAAACAAACAAATTAATGTTGTAAAATGTAAATTGGATACTCTAGCGCGGTAAATTATTCAAACAGGATTCACAACTTCTCGCAACTTTGCAGTGCTATACATTGTTCCACTTATTAAAGGCTGAATTACATAAGCTGCTACTTATCTTATATTATCTCTTGAAGAATACCTAAAACATTCCTTAACGTTATTAATCTAATTAAAGGCAGGGATTAAAAATCGCCGATTGTGGTTATCTGAGATAAAGCCATGGCTGGAAGGCAATGATCATAATTTGTTGAAGATATCCTAAAAGGTAAACTTTCAAGACAAACTATACATGTCGATGGTGATCCTGTAGTTCTGAGTGATACAACGTTTATAGATGTTCAATAATTTTTATTTCCCACAGTTGTTGAGAAAGTTTTATTTTTTAAATTTATTACTTATTATTAATTAAATTTATTACTAATTACTTTAGTCATATCCATACTGGGTGTAAACATAGCATTATTTATACTATTATGCTGCTTTTCTAGATGCATTTTAAATATACTGTTGTTTATTTATTTGGAACAGCATTAATGTTACTCAAATTCTGAAAGAATTGTTAACATTTTCGTCGTTATTTATAGCTGTGCGAAATGCCTTAATTTAAAAAATGAAACTATTAAATCACAGTTTGTTTATTAAGGAACCGAGACCATTCTCTTAATATCGCATCTTCGCCCGTCTTTCCATCTGTGGTAATGATTACTCTTGATAGAAATGTCCGACTGGAAATCTTGTGTTGTTCCTAGTCTAAGGATGAAAGCAATTATGGTTTGGATAAGTAATTCAAAGATCAATCCATACATCTGTCTGTCCAACCGCACACCGTATGTGCAATTACTGTTAAGTTCTGTTTGGTATTTTTCAATTTGTTTTAAGATAAAAATCTTACAAAATCAACTTTAAAAAGAATTTTGTAGAGATTTTTTACTTTATAACATTTAAATGATATCTAATTCTTGTACTGGAAATTAAGGTTATAAAATATAATATACTATTTGTAATTTAAATATTTTGGTTTATAAGCAATTAATCAGTTGATATATAACGATTCCTACTACAATGATAGGAAGGCTAAAGTTTTAAGCATAGGAAGAGAACTATGCATAATCACTTTTGTAATTTTTAATCGATTGCCTGTTGAATATTTTAAACCCCTAAATCCACTTAAGAAGGAACGAAAACCAAATAATATACTTTAAAAAAAACTATATAATAAAGTAAATAATTAATTAAAATTTTCTTTATATTCCATTTCTCAAACTATAGTGATTAAACTTAAAAATAATTGGGATGAGTAATAAATCGTTTTGAGTTGCAATTGGTATACAAAGCGATACACTGTATAAACGTAAATAGACATTAGGTTAATTACATTACAAAAACAAGTTAAATAAAAAAATTATAAGATAAAAGATTCTTTAAATATCAATGAATCTTCAATACTAAAAAGTACCTAATCCTGGTACTGATCTCAATAATTTCTCTTCTTGGATAATGCAAAACGTAATATGAATTTACTAACAAAGTCTAAATATTCAGACAGATATCTTGTGACCAGAGTTTTGCAAATGGTACTGTCCGACAAGATTAATGTTAACGCTGCAATGGGGCCATTGAGTAATTAGGAATTCTGGAGTGTTTTCCAATTCCAATTTTCCTTGGTTCGTAAATAACCACTACAGTTAGCATTCATCCGGTATTACCGGTTAGTCTCATCTGCAGGTCATAATCCTCTTTGATTAAAATCAATATCTAAGGTTCAGTTTTAAAATTGCCAAAGAATTTGAAGACTGAATACTGAAAAAAGATAATTAAAATAGAAATTGTATTTGTTTAGTGATAACAGTTTTAAAATCATAGAAACTATTACTCCTGTACATACTGTAGTAATTTACCATTATTAATTTTAACCCTTTTCTTGTGTTGTTACATAATTGAGTAAGTTTCGTACTCTTAATATTCTTGAAGACCCCATTCGGAGATCGGAGCTGTTTTGTAATTTCCTCTCTTGAACGAAATTGTCATAAAGGACTACGAATTACAATTAATAACATTATGTAAATAAAAATAAATTGAACTATCATACTTAAAGTAATCAACCCATTGTATAGACATTTTACATGGACATCCTTACGGTCATTTGGATGAACGTAGGAATATTGTTATTTCCAAAATCCTTCTGGGCTACACTCCATTCGTCGCTAAATATGCAAAAATTCCCATCTTTGTCTCTAAAGTGGTCAAAATATTAATGGAAACAGACTGTCAAATGTAATTATCTATTCTAAATAAACAATGTTTTAATATTATGACTCTTACAAAACCCACCTGAGTTGACATAAGTAGACTTCTCTTATCTATGTTTGTATTTAATTTTACTTTTAGGGAAACTAGACTAAATCTAACGTGGAGTAAGAAATAATAAGACTGGAGTAACTTACACTGGCCATATATATATATACTATATATATATATATGGCCACAAAGCAAACCCAACATTGGCTAAGGAAAAATAATTTACTCTAACCAGCTATTCTCAAATATCTTCAAAGCTTACCAAATTGCATCAATAACACGTAAAACTCCTAGTATTCTATAATATTTTTTTATAAATTATAATTTAATTGTTTTTTTTTTTGTTACTTGCATTCAAAATCTAAAACAAAATAGCACATATTTAAAAATAGGTGTGCTTTAAGATCGAATCACTTATAAGTTATTGTATGCTGATCAAAAGATAGTGTTTACAGTCTACACCGTACTATTACAAAGTTACATCCAGCAAATACGGGTATATTGTTACACATAATTAGTAGTCAGTAGTGGATTAATGTATATAAATGCTACTAAAGAGTGCAAAATCTTTTTAACTTTTTTTCAAAAAGTTGAAATATATGGTTTAAAATTATACTATTCTTAAACAATAAAATTCATTACACATAAATAAACTGGTTATTGTTGTTGAGTTATTTTATATTCTTTTTTTATCGGTTTACGAGGATATGTAATGTATATGTTGTGTATTTGTTTCATATCCGGAAACATATAGCTATAATATAAGATGAGATTGGCACAATAATACAAATACCAGTGCTCGTCTGAAAAATAAGAAAATCGCATCAGCATTCTCGTACTTGGTAGAACCGATGGCAGCACGGTCTTGTGCTTCGGAATTTGGATCTGGATAGTGCAGGTTCAAATACACCCCGTGATCGTATTACGATCACTTATTGAAAATAAGTATTGGTACCACCACCCACTTCTGTATCGACAATTATTTTAAATTCTGCTCGATACAATCCTCGTCCGACCCCGGTGTCCCCATGAGGTATGGGCAGAATAGGGCTTAAAAGAGGATCTACTACGCTCTTTAAAAATAAAATAAAAACGCCGAAAATCTATCATTCGTAAGTTCTACCATGTCTGTAATACTGATACAAAAGAATTAGAACAGTCTTTTAACTAAGACTAATCATTACATAAGTTACTTTTGTGATTATTAATAATAATTTATGTTTTTGCAGACATGTAATTTAACCTGTTGCGTAATTCAGATCAGTGGTCAATCTCTTGGGAAAAATATGCATGAATATATTATATATATATATATATATATATATATATATATATATATATATATATATATTTGTTTACTCATTTTTGGTATTTCACGCATTACTGTTGAAATTCAAACTTTAAAAAGTAAAAATCAGTTAGAAAACTCATAACTTTACAAGTTTGCCTGACATTTAAATATGTTTACTGAACCGGCAGTTCCGATTCTGTAATATTCTGTGCCAAGGTTAGTCACTGTAAGTAAAATATTTTGATGATTAATAATGACCTGGCTTAATTTAATCTAAAGACAATAAAACCTAAAACTAATATTTGTGATAAAAGGTCAAAACTACATATACGTTATATTAGCCACTATCTATATAGAAAGAATGCCCAAACGATCAGGACGTAGGGAATCGCAAGGGTTTCAAACAAAGCTCCAGCAGCCAGCTTCTATAATTGACTGACTGATCCCTCAATCCCTGTTGTGAATTCAAGATTCATTCGTATCCTCTGTAATACCCAATTAACATCTCAATTTAGGTGAGCTTTCACTAGGAACTGTCATTATTAAGGCAATTTCTGGGATTTGACAGAGTTACAAAAGCTTTATTATTTTGAATTTGCCCACTGTTTAAGATTGTTTTCTGTTTTAATTCGGGCGACTGCATTTTAGTGTATCTTTTTTAAGTACCAATAATATATTTTCTTTCAAACTAAATAAGTTGCTTTAAATTTTACATGTTATACTGTTTTTATATTCTTGTGCATGAAAAATTGAATGTTATTTACTTTTGGACCTACTAATATCATTAATTCAAAAGTTGTACGTGTGTAAAAGACATTGCTTATTGAATTTTAATTTCCCTAATTACGTTTTATGTTGCCATATAGCAGTTTCTGCAATCAAATTTTATTTATGACATAACTGAAATTTCTGTTTTAAGTTAAGTTCTTTGAGTCTATAGCTCAGTTTGTGTTTCGTATAATATATCTTTCTGAGCCCCGCTAAGTACAATACTTGTCAGCGGGAACCTTTATACTAACTATATAATTATATTGTAAAAAAGGAAGAAAATAAAGCTAGACGAGAGAAGTCATGAAGTTTAGTATGTACAACAATTAAAAGTAAATCCATTGAATATCGACGACATATAAATATATGTCTTTTAGTTTATTCAACAAGACTTACGCATGAATATGTTAAACTGTAGGACTGATTAAACCATTATTTGGTTGAATTAAACTCTGTTCTTATTGCAGCTTTGAACAAAATAAACAGAACAGCCTGTCATTTGTCACAAACTAACGATCCCTGTGACACTAACCCCCTAACATCAAATGTTCACCACTTAAGAGGGTCTTACAATCTTATTAACTAACGATCCCTGTGATACCCCCTACCATCAGATGTTCACCCCTTAAAAGGGTCTTACAATCTTATTAACTAACGATCCCTGTGATACCCCCTACCATCAAATTTTCACCACTTAAGAGGGTCTTACAATCTTATTAACTAACGATCCCTGTGATACACTCCTACCATCAGATGTTCACCCCTTAAGAGGGTCTTACACAATTCTAGCCTTTAAGCGGTTTAGGAGTGTCCTATTCAATCAATACATTTTTGTATGGTCTTAGAAACCATCTAATTTAAGCTTTAACAGCTTCAGTACGACAAGGGTCATGAACCGAAAATAGAGCAATCAGAATAGTTGTTATGTGAGTCAGCCAAAGTAAGTGTGTTAGTCCACAGATGACCAAAATATTACGCAGCCTCATAATAAGGTTGTTTGTTAAACCTTTAAATTACTTAATTTTAGTTTTTTAAACAAATATTGGTGCTGAGATAAAGTTAACGCCCATATGGGTAGTGAAAGTGAACATAGTAACGGGTGAATTGAAAATTTCATTATACTGTAGTATAAATACGCGTTTAAATCCTACAAGCCTCCTTCCCAGAATAGACAAAAGAGAAACTGTCAACTTAATGATTAATGGATTAACCAAATTTCAATTGTTGGGCATAAACTATTATAAAACACATTCTTAAATATTGAAAACTTAGGTTGTATGAAAAAATGTTTAATCTACTAATTTCTTGTCAATATATCTTTTCCACATAGTTAATTGAATTTTTTTTCAATCGAGTGAGGTTTTTTTTAGCAGTGTTGTTATAATGAAAATACCGGTTTAATAACCATGGTATTACAAATCAAGAGAACTCGGAAATCAAATCTCTTTACCTACTTTTAACACTGACTTCCCACTATATTTTAAGGTTTTAGAGTATAAATAATCTACGTACACACATATTGATTCATAGTTGGTCAGTTGCGCTTCGACTTGAAGTATACTTCCCACTGTTGCAGTTTCTCTATAATTGTATCTATTGGATTCTGAATATAGCCAGTCAAATTTGCAAACTGTTATGCAGAAGAACATATCTTTTAATATTGTCGCTCATCTCAAGAACGTAGAGGATGTTATTGGTGCAGATATACCTTAGGATGGAAAAATTGGAAATATACCTTTGATATCCTAAACATACTTAATGGCATTCTTTTCCAACATATTATTAGACAGCTTTGCGTTATTTATACATTTAAGAAAAATCTGTGAAATATTCCGTAAAAATACAGTATAAGTATTTAATATCAAATTAGTTTTATAGTTATACCATTCATAGAAATGTATAAGTAAGTTGCTTTATTTTCAAAATAAGCTTATAGGAGTTTGCATGCTAAATTGTAAGTAAGTAGGTAATTTTATTCTCAAACAGTCCTACTTACAGACTTAGGATCATACAGTAACGCTATTTTTACACTCTAACTATGTATAAATTAAGTTTCATACACACTTTAAAGTCTAAAGAGTTCATATCAGTGTAATCATCTTTTTTAATATTTTATTTATTTGCTTTCGAATTGAAAAAATATTCTTAACGGGTAAATTTGAATTTATGGGCGCCTCCTGTCAAGATCCCACGAGGAAGTATTTTGGCCATTGTTATCACTCACCCATGTCCCCTCGGAGGAAGATGAACCCAAATTTGTACCAGCCTCTCCAGTCAAAAGCAGTCTGGGAGTGGCAAACTCTTAGGCTACAAACAGCCCTCAACACTTAGGGAGCACCAGTGAAGATTGGTTAAACAGAGTTGGTTGGTTTAAAAAGAGCAACGCCTGTAGCCTCGTGTAATAATATAGACATTCGGAAATATTTATGTTGGCATATAATACAATAAAATGCGCACTAAAAATATTATGGTTATATGAATTTTTATGGTATTATTATTATAGTATATATAATTTTATTAAATACAAAAGGTAAAAATTCATGTATTTTTCCGATTTGATTACGGCCTTATATACTACAATCATATTTACCTAACGTATGTAAAAAAATTTAAACACACAATGTCCATGAAAAGATAGATGAATCGTAGTCTATCAGATATTTTTTGTCAGGGAAGTTATAGTAGTAGATTTTATTTTCATATTTTGCTAACCGTTTCTCTATTTTTTAAAAGTGAACTACATTTTCTGAGCTTGCTGATATAATAATGCTAACTATTTTGTACTCGGTACAAAGGATCCAACAATAACTTTCATTATTAATGTGGTTTATAGTTCACATCATGTTCCACTCCCTCCCCCCCCACAGCAAAACTTCATCTACAAAGTAATAAACTTTTCCTTCTATAAAACTTATACACATCATATTAAATTCATTATTAAAAACACAATAAACGAAGATCAAACATCCCCATAATATGTAATACTATTTTCCAAAGTCAGGATTAAAGGCTAGAGTTTTATACTATTATCATACCACATTGACGTTACAAGGAAATATTAAGTCAATCTAATGTGACTGAGGAAAGTCTACAGCGGCTGTAGGAGTGCTTTGTTGGAATGTGTTTAGAAACTTGCGGCTAAAGAAACTTTGTCCAAAGCCCAACACTTGGTGAAGTTCGGTAATGAAATGTAACGTTGTTAAGTTAAGAACCACTCCAAGTGTGCACTATCTATTGTGCCTGTCTTTGTAAAATATTACCACAATTATTGAAAACGTATTTGAGTGTTTAGTGAACTAACAGCATTATAAATAATATGTAAATACTATACGTCACTTCTTGATATTTCTTTTGAGGTATATACTTTGAAAATAACACACTGTTTTCTAGTTTTATAAACTAAATGGGATGCAAATTAACCATTTTACAACCCGTTCTTAATTGTAACAATAATATTTATCAGACAATTTATTTAGCTGTAAATATACAAGATTTTCATGTCACTTAGAAGTATACTAATTTAGCTTATAAATTAGTCAAGCTCTGCCCATTCAATAGAAAATTACATGGATGTAAATATACAATTTTAATATAATTATTCCAATTGAGATAGGTATAAAATACCAGTCCCAATGACAATTTTGTTCAATAACTATTAGATATTATATCATACAATAACTGTAACTCAATAGAATATAAGTATTACACTTTAGTATAACCATAAGTTTTACGTTAAAAATGGTTTTATTCCCATTTTAAAATTAATGTTAAATATGCTATAATATAATATATTTTAAACTGTATTGTAGCTTAATATGGCAACTAATCAATTAAACAAGTAAATATACCTTTGAAACTACTTACTTAAGCATATTAAAATATTCAATCGCTTTTTTATTATATTGTAAATATTACAGTAATGTACTTTTAAAAGTAGCTTTAAATTGAAAATTTTGGAGTTACACTTACAGGAATCTTTGTAAAGTTTTACCTTAAAAGTAAAACTTCGTGGTGTGCAACAAGCTTCGCTGAGGTTACATGCAAAATGTCAAATCTAAATAGATAATTTCATTCTGTCCTCTGGACAGATAAAAAATTATACGGAAAAGACATTTTTCATCGCCACGGTAAACAAAAGAGGAATTGTTTCATCCTATTGCTTTATAAGGTTCATTGACGCTTACAAAATAATATTAAAAGATACCTACTTCTCCTGTACCTACCTCAGTGAAATGCGTAAATTCTACCTGTACAGGTATGCTTCTGGATGTACGCATATTTTAATTCAAGAAAAGGTCAAACTATTTTCCTTGGCGAACTGAACTGACTTACAGCGTACACTGTACGATGTGCTTTTGTCTCCTATGTAGAAGCACTAAACATTAATTCTTTGGAAAAAATTCTAATATAGTATACTATTATGTAATTTACTGGAAAATTGACATTTTCAAACGAATTTGTCGAGAATAGTGCCTTCAGTTTAACTTTTTCCTATCAGATCTGTAATAATAATTGCTCCTGAACGTATTTTCATCTGGTAAATAATGAGCAAACACAAATTTTAAAAATAATTATTTTATAAATACTAAAAATTAAAACTAAAATATTAAGACCTTAACTAATGAATAGTGAATGGATATCATTTACAGAATCCACTTACAGTAAATAAACCTTTAGAGTAACTAACAAAGAGATTGCAATTCTGCAACATTTTTATGAATTGAATTTCAATTATCACATTGGAGTTGAAGTACTTGTAAACTGTCTTGCCTTTTCATTGAAACAAAGCGTCTGTGAAAGAACTTGCTTCACCTTCAGGAACGAAATAGCGGAAGACGCAACGTGAATAGAAATGTGCTCATTAGCATTTCTGGACAGAAACCTTTCCTCCCTAATTCTCAAAATTAGTTTTAGCTGTAATAAAACTTAGCGTTTTGGGTTTTTTTCACTATTATCCTCAAATGTCAAATGATGTAAAGTTCGTTTATGGACATAAACCACTAGTGCAAAATACAGGATACTTATTATTATTCATTCTTTTAAGATTTAAGGATTTTAAAGGAAACAGTGCATATTCAATTCAGTGCACCTCATGGCACTTAAATTGAGTGAGATTTGGACCACACTATTTAAGTGTACTCCTCCGTCCACCCACATCAAAATGGAGGTGGAAGTAAAAAAAGCTTCCTGTTTATTAAGTGTGTGTAAAGAATCAAGAGATAGGGATGGCCTTAAGACTTTGGGCTTTCGTTAGAAAAAATGCAAAGGAAAAACGTTTTAACTATAAATCAAACGGACAAGTATCTGTCAAAGAAGGATTTGCCTATTTGTTATTTCTTAGAGCACAGAGCACAGATAAATATATATTAAAAGATGAATTTAAGAAAAAATAATCACGTATTAGTCGCAATAGATTTTCTCAATCAGTTTATTATCAATGCAAACGAAGAAAAATTATAATTCTTGAATCAAGTCAGAATAGACATATTTCCCCTGGGGGTGGCGAAAGGACACGTTAAAAGCTAAGTTGTTGTTCAAGAAAGCCCACCGATTTATTTTTGAGTCCATGATGTTTAGTTTCCTGATGATGAAACATTTTCCATTGTTTCCTTGATTCAGTGCAAAGTACATCATACATAAAACACACTGCGGCTTATTTTCAAGAGACGTGAACCAACACTTTATATTTCCTACATTTTTGGTTTTAGTTTGTTCTGCCTCGTTACTAACGGAAGTACTTCTTTTTTAAATTGTATCCATTACAACGTAAATAACTGCAAAATAAACACGTGAAAAGTAACAAACTTATACGTTTTAAATCGGGCAGACAGGAGACCACGTCTTTGGCACCCTGAGTTAGTTCATAATACATCGCACATGTAGCTCATCCATAAGCTTTATAAACGCAATCAAGAAATATTATATTTTAATTTCGTTTTCTCGTTACGTATTATCTGTCGGTTTTAATGCCTTACTTTTAGTAGTGGAAAAATTCATTTCGAGTTTTTATTCGCTATTTTATAATGGAATACCATAAAATAAACCTTAGCGTTTTACAGAATAAGAGCCATTTTATGTAGTGGATTTGAATGCCGCCCCACCTCTACACCAAATGCAATGTTTTGTGCTACGGCCAAATGCAAAATAATTGAATCGTAAAAAGTAAGGGCTCTGTGGTGCAATGGTAGCACATTCACCCGGCAAGTGAGAGATCCGGGTTCGAGTCCTGGCGGAGCAACAACTTTTTGTGATTCATTGCTTATTGAAATTAAATAAGGTTATTGCCATTTATACAAATTTAATGTAAATAAAAGTCGTCTGACAGGTATTTGGTCTTCCGATCATATGTAAGTTTCTAATTTATTAATCTATATTCCACTGATTGTATTTACATACCAATATGTAATTTAGTTTTTTTTATGTTTAATTCATGTAGTAATTATTATTTGAAAAACGTAAAAAGGAATAATTGGTAGTTACATTATTAAAATTCTACGAACTAAAAATGAAAATGTAAATATAACGTTCATACTTATTTAGAAACACTTGTTTTAAGATTCTAACCTTACATTTTTAAAACTGGTTGTCTAAAGAATGAATTTTGTATGTATGAATAATCAATGTAAATAAAATTTGAAACGAACTGTTACAGTTGGATAATGGGAAAGAGTATGCCTCCCTGTTAAAATGATGTAATATTATTATTTATATGTTGCCATCTATGAAAACATGTTTTATATTATTTAAATCAATAAAAATTAAATAGAATCTGTTTTTTGTGCTTTTATTTTAAATGAAATAGACTTCTAGGATGTACACATTTTTTTGTAAATATTTTTGTGCCCATGGAATATAATATTAAACAAAGGAAATATAAACAATTTTACATATTTACGACACTGCAGCCTACTTTGTTATTATTAAATAAAAATCATCTAGGATTGTTCACTAATCATTTCATAAAAAATATTAACGTATTTCAGAAAAAAAAAATTTAATGATAAAATCATTCCTTAGTCATAATGGACAAAAAAAGATGAAACAATCGTTTTAAAGGCAATTTAAAAACTTGAACTATAACTTTGACATAAACAATAATGGTTAGACAACATATAGATATTTGACACATAACATGTGAAAAATTCATGAACATGACTCGGTGTATACATCAGTAAAGGTTCCTACTGTACGAGATAGTTCCCTTGAGTACAATTCAGAGAGTTACTACCAGAGAGCGGTGGTATGGCTCTGTGGTGGGGTAGAGTCACATCTACCAGTAGAATGTATTTCTCTCCGTACAACAGAGATCAATTGATAACAAAATTAGGATAGAACAGATCATAAATATTACAAATTCATTATTAATGTACAATATTTTTAAGTTTAGTAAGTAAAAATGTATTTTGGTAATTAGTTCTGTACATTTCATTGAACTTTTCACTCACGGACCAATGATATTGCTTACGTTCTAGAAGGTGTAATATTGACTGATTGAAATATACCTTAAATCAATAACAAAATCATAAAAAACCTGTGTAAATTTTACACTAAACAGAAAAATTTCTTTTAAATAGATTAAGATAGTGGCTACTCTTAATTATTTCCAATACGCTTGCTTGAACTTGCTGTATTTCTCTGTGTTAAATGACATCAAAATCAAAACTTGTAAAGATTAAAATAGCAAATAGCATACAGCTTTGAGAACCGAAACATCTCAAACCATTATATTATTGTAGGAATTATTAGTTATAAAATACTAGTTAATAACAAGAACAAATACAAATACATTTCTAAAGAAGATTCGCCAAATTATTGGAAAGTAATTATTATTTTGTATACATCTCAACATCAAGAAAACAAAAATATGTTTTCAAAAAAATATTAAAAACTTTATATTTATGGGCATTATAATATATTTTTAATATTGCATTCTTAATATTTTGTCATAGTTGATTTTGCCTTCTTTCTCGATCAAGACAATATATGTCACAGATCAGAATTGCCTAATCCTGTCTGAAGACAACTAAGATGGGTTTTAGAACAGTTTATAGTAAAATATAGATGATAATTTTTTATTTTAGATTTAACACTAATAATATGCAGTTATGTGGGTTGTGTGTGTGTGTTATATATATTTCTTTTGCTAAAACTGAAAAAAGTACATTAACACTACACATAACAATGTGTTTGTCTACTTATGAACTAAAAAATACATTTAATATTTTAGAATATTAGAGTAAGAATTAGTATATTAGTTAATTACAGTCAAACGAACTTACATCTAATATATTTCTATAAATAGAAGAATAATTTCCTGTGCACATTTTTTGACCCTTAAAACATGCTATTATGAATGCAGGTTATGTAACCACATAATGCATATTATGTGGTTTTAAATGACCATTTAAAAAATGTTTAGGAAACATTTAGGAATGTGTTTAGGAATTACCTTGTGCATAAAGCAATTCCATTGTTCTTTGTGATACATAAATGAACTGAAATAAAAAAGTAAGAATTGTTTAGTACTTATTTACTATAGTTTTTCTAACGACAGCTTTTATTGCTGTAATTAATTGCACAAGTAAGCCTATAGTACAGGAATGTTATACAACTAAATAATTTTGAAAGTTACAAGGGCTTTTAAATTAATATAGAAAATTAATTTTATTTAACTGTACGCCTAAGTTTAATATTTTGAGTTGTATTTATTGAACAATTTTATCCATTTGGGTCGGGAAATTACTTAAAATCTTCAGATACAATATGACAATATGCTCAAAAATGAATCGGTGAATATATTCAGTTACCTCTACCATAAATAGTGTCTCTAATATCCCTTCAAACGATCAAGTGGAAGTAAGGACGAACTATGAACTTGCATAAAGCAACGTGAATTTGTCAGCTCACTGAGTCGTGATATTGAGTCAGGGTTAAACAAACCGTGTATACGGCAATGATTGTAAGATCTTATCGACATGTCAGCATGTCCGTATGTTACTACAAGAGTGGATCTTGTATATGTACAAATGTAGGTGCGTCAAAGTTAACATTAATAGAGAAGTTTTGAAGACAGCTATTTATTGATGTGATGATATACTTCAGATCTCATGTATAATGGGTTGTTTCGCAAAGGTAAAAGAAATACAGTGATTAACAGAATATTATTACAACATATTGATTGTAAGAGGACATGGAAGCACTTCAAGTTTGTGAAACCCTCTAAAAGGATGTACAACTAATGGTTAGGGGACGTCAAAGGGATTGTTGATTTGTAATTTATTGTAGGGTAACGATTTATTTTGTTTGATACTGGTATAGGAACAGAACTTAATTCCACATAACAAAGCTCAATCAATTCGACAGCTAAAACAGATTTATACATAATGTGTGGACACTGTAAAAAAACAAAATAAAGTACTTAATTTTCAATTACCCTATACAATTACCAAAGTCTCATATCTTCCCAGTAAATTCTACGGCTGTGTTCATGAATTAACATTTCAATAATATGAGCACTGACTTACTGATACGTTTTCCATATTCTTTCCGTTTGGATCATTGTCGTTTAAATTAAAAGTTATGTAAATATTTATAAAATAAGTTCCAGTGTCTACAGTATAAAATTCTGAATAGAATAACACTTCCTAAAACATCACACTGTGCTTTCAACCAGAATAAGCAAAGCAGCCTAATCCGGATTTCCTTTGTTAGTTCTGCTTGATGTTTTCTGACTTCAGGATTGCATATGTCAACTTTATATAACCATATTGTTTGCATTTCATCATGAGTCAATAAGTACGAGTATCTGAATATTTCAATAAGTAAAGGTTACAGAAGCAAAACGTATTATCAAGAGAAAAGATCCTTTTATACTCTTCTCATATCGCATAAATTAGTAAGCAGTAAACTTTTATTTCTCTAACAGATACGACAGTATAACTTACTGAACATTTTGTAGTCATTGCAAGTAGAGTGTAGTTAATAAAAACGAACGTATAGATATGCAGTAAGATTATTTTTTTAGATGAAATTTGTGGATATTAGATAAAACTGCAGGTTTTTATTTCAATTACTCCTATTGTACATTTCATAAAACGCCTTAAAAGTATTGCGTTTTAAAAGCTTACAATTCTATAGAACCCTCTAAGCTACTTATTCCTCCTCATTTTATGGGTTCTTTAACCTCGAATTGGTTATGTCTTTTATTGATTCCGGTTTTCAAAATTATAATTGTAATCAAATTCGTTCATAGTTAATATTTAATTTATTGCGTAAAGCTTTATTTAATAATATATTAAGAACAAGCGGCTTGGCAAGTAATTTCATTTTGAAAAACAGGAGACCCATGAGCATATTAATTTTATATGGAATTCCAAACATTCCTGGGGTAAGTGATATTCACTAAAAGACATTTCAAGCTCATAATAAATTTGCTATTTAAGTTTAAACATGGGGCCCTGAAAACAGAAATTGAACCTATTTTCCTAAGTACCTCTAACATTTATCGAATTTACCTCCAATATTTCATGATGTCTTATTGAACATCAACAAGGATTTCAGTAATGTTGACTTTTTTGACTGGCATAAAGAAATCCTAATTCTAAGGGAAGTCGAAGTAATTAACTTCTCAGTTATAAAGTAACTGACCTTGATAAATGAATAATTACACGAATTCGCTATTACCTGTTTAAATATGTATAAATTATTATTAATTATTAACCTTGAATTTGATACATTGTTAAAAGAAAAATTTACTGTCTTCTGACTAAGGAAAACGGAGGCCAGTGAAGTGTGCTAGCAGAGATTTTCTAAATATGAATGGTCTATGTGCATATCAGGCACCCTATGTGTATTCATGTAAAATTTCAGTACAATCGATAAAAACACGAGTGTCTTTGACGTGATTAAGTAACACTCATACAAAAACATAGAGATACACCATTATATATTTATATAAATTAAAGTAAAGTAATGTTTTATTTTACCAGGCGAATTTAAGGCTAAGAAGCCCTCCCTAACACTTAACAACGGTTTAATGGTGTCCGAACCACCACCAATGGCCGGACAGGCGACCTGCTTTCTGCAAGGTAGGATCTCTGAGCGGACATCCATCAAAGCAGCAGCCTCACCCGACGTTAATTATTTATATCGCGGTAATCTCCGTAACTGCTACACCATTTCATTTGTATAATAATAATATATATGTGTTTATAAATCCTATTTAATTTCACAGTAAAGATTAACTTTAGATCGTGTGTATATATATATATATATATATATATTTACATATATATATATATATATATATATATATATATATATATATCTAAAGTTAATCTTTACTGTGAAATTAAATAGGGTAACATAACTTTCCATCGACAGTTCTTGTTTATGATAATAATGTATAGTTTCGGGAGTGCTGCCCCATTATCACATCAGGTCGTCAAGTCATAAAAACTGAACATGCCATAAAAATAAATAAAACTACATGTATCACGAATAAATAAACAAAGAAACACACATTTACCAAAAACACCTAAGGTAACCAAAAATTGATTTTTGCAATTTATTATATTATTATTTATTTATTTAAATTAATTTGTATAATTGTATGGCCAGGAGTTAATAAACACTGAGTCCATTCTCTGCCGGTTTATAACATATTTTCTGAAATAATATGATAGCTGTTTACAATGAAAAAAATTCTATTAGTGGGGATTATAAAAACATATCTCAGTTGTTTAATTTGTTATAAATATCAACCCTTATACACTGTTAGAATGAAGTCCGAATAATTCTATTTTAGTTTTATCTAATAGATATGTTAAAAGTATTTACAGCATATTGTTTCCCAAATGTCACTTTGCTTTTCACAACTTTGTGTATAGAACATTTCTAATAATTTAATTGTTAGTAATGTGTTTGAAAATTAATTTATTTTTTACAAAACGCGATTTTATTACCTGTAAATGCTAAGAACTGAATAAAGTTTAATGTAAAATTATATTGAAACTACAATTTAAAATAAATAAATTGACATTAAAACAAAATACAATTATATTGTTGTTAAAATAATTTTATTTTCCTCATATAAAGTAAACCAGATAGCAGAGGTGCTCACAAAAGTAAGCAGAGTTGTGGGAAATGTGCTGAATAAAAGCGGAGAGCAGCTGACGACTCCCAGTCATCACTCAAACTATTTGTGTCATCACCAAACCTAATTCCGGCCTCCTATTGTATTTTGCTCGGCTATGTCAATCGTCTATTCACCCCGTTCGTTAAGGGAGCGGAGATACAAATCTGAACAGCTGCTGAGTTAATTTTAATTGAAGTTCATTTTGTACAGATTTCAAGTTCTTTACCGTTGAGAGAGTAATTCAAAAGTATCTAGCTAGTAAAATAAACTTTTGTTACTTTTGGCTGGTACGTATGCCCAAAGCTACTACAGCATTTGTGTAGTAACAAAACACCTAACATAACCAACAATTGATTTTTAATATGTTATATTGTTATTTTATATATATATATATATAATATATATATATATATATATATATATATATATATATATATATATATATATATATATAATTTAGTCACAATTTACGGCCGGTCATGTATAAAGACTGAGTCCATTCTGCAGCAGTTTAGAAACATGTTTTCTGAAATAATATTATAGCTGTTTACAATGGAATAATTCTATTAGTGGGGATTATAAACATATCTCAGTTGTTTAATTTGTTATCAATATCAACCCGTTATTCACTGTTAGAATGAAGTCTGAATAATTCTATTTTTAGTTTTATATAATAGAGATGTTAAAAGTATTTACAGCATATTTTTCCCAATTTTCACTTTGTTTTTCACAACTTTGTATACAGAACATTTTTAAATATATTACTTGTTAGTAATGTGTTGGAAAATGAATTTATTTTTTACAAAACGCGATTTTATTAACTGTAAATGCTAAGAACTGAATAAAGTTTAATGTAAAATTATATTGAAACTACAATTTAAAATAAATAAATTGACATTAAAACAAAATACAATTATATTGTTATTAAAATAATTTTGTCTTCCTCATATAAAGTAAACCAGACATAAGTGGTGCTCACAAAAGTAAGCAGAGTTGTGAGAAATGTGCTGAATAAAAGCGGAGAGCAGCTGACGACTCCCAGTCATCACTCAAACTATTTGTGTCATCACCAAACCTAATTCCGGCTTGCTATTGTATTTTTGCTCCTCTATGTCAATCGTATATTCACCCCGTTCATTATGGGAGCCGAGATACACATCTGAACAGCTGCTGAGTTAATTTTTATCGAAGTTCATTTTATACGGATTTCAAGTACTTTACCGTTGAGAGAGTAATTCAAAATTATCTAGCTAGTAGAATAAACATTTATTGGCTGGTATTTCTGCGCAAAGCTATTTGTGTAGGATAATACGTATGAATAACTAGATATCTAGTGATATAAATACGTTCTTATCGCTTACTTCTCATGCAGACACTGAAATACTAGTTGGCGCTGTGTAGAGCTTCACAAATAAATGGAAATAATACTTCTTGTATGACAAGTACGGTGTAATAAATATTTTTGTAAATTCCACATTGAAAAAAATACTTTACAAGTTGCAGTATTACAGTGCATGTTATTTTTTACTTTTATTTAAAAAGTATTTCAGATTTTGTTTTGAAACCTCATTCACTTTGCTAAGACGAATGTTCTATTTTTTTTTTTTTTTTTTTTTTTTTTTTTTTTTACTTTAATAATATTGGCTATTTCTTGACTAAATGTCGAGACAATTTATTGAGCTTCTGTAGTCAACAATGTACGAAAAGTAATGAAAATATTTTTAGTAACGATGATGAAGAAAATGAACTTATTAGTAATAATAAAAAGGTAACTCTGTTAACGTTAAATGTTTAGAATTCTATCTAACTTTTGTTGTAGTCAATACTTTTATTAATTTTTAAGTATTTATTAGAATTATACACCTGGTGTTACTCAAACCAATAACAATAAATGTATAATGTCCAATTAGCATTTAATGGCTGAGCATTTACACCCCCTATCACTCAATGGGCTCAAAAATGTTCATTTCTCTTTGTTTCTGTTTGTCGGTCCATCTGTCTGACTTTCCACTCAGTCTCTCTAGAATGAATTAACATACAGAATTTAAACTTTGAAAGAAGTTTCATTTCTATATAAACAGTATCGATTCAGATTATAGTGCATATCACTCCATTGGTTATAGCTCAGTGATAGCATCCACTTTTGCATTAGTCTTATATGTGGGAACAAGAAAAATCGTAGAGAATATATAAATTTTTAAACAAGTGAGTACAATCAAATGACATTGTACACATGTTGCTTAATGAAATATGGTACAGATATGAAAAGTTACGTGAGGTATACTCTTTTTATGATCTATAAAAGTTTTTCTTTGTTCACTTAATTTATGCCAGAATATTATAGTATTGATGACTATTTAACAAGTTGGCTGTCAATGTACTTATCGATTAAGTTTTTTTCTTAAGAGTACTGTTTCCTAGTAAATGTTGTAAAAGTTTGACTATAAACTTTTTTGAACCATAGATAAATTTACTACCTTATTACCATAAGCTGTAATAATAAAAAGTTTAAACCGAAAATGTCAAGTCTGTAAGGCCTCTTACTTATTTATATTTTTAATATACATTTAGACCATTGGGCAAGGTAAAAAAATTACATTAATAACGTATTAAGTGAAACAAATCAAGTTTAAATTTATTTTCTAAAATATTATCAGGAATTTTAAAACGATTGAGAAGATTTTAAAGTGTTTAATTCAGGATGCAGACACAATTAGGCCTAGTATAGGATTCTAATAATATATAATGATAATCTAAAAACATACAAAATATAATGATGAAATGAGCTGCACAGTTAAAATGTTGTATGCATCCTCAAAGACGTTTGATACGCGACGCGACGTGTACTCTTGACTTATTACTTATACACACTGTACAATACTTTGTATGACAATAGTGCCATTTAAGAATTTTTAAGCCCGCCACACCAGGATGACTCAACAAAAAAATGACCAACAACTTTTCAATATTAATTTATTTTACTTTGTCATCTTGCCTCATCCCTTATATCTCTTTAGCTCTTTAGTTAAATTCCTTGGTTTAACATCTGTTAGTGCAGTCTCCAGGTCTCGGATTTTTGTACCATGCTAAATAAAAGTTGTTTTTCTTTCAGGATAATACATCCATATATTGACGAGGTATCAATGCTGGTTGTGTATCATGGTTACATATCTTTTCTTATGTCCCATGGAATAGAATTTTGAGTTGGTTCATCTTACGCATTTAAGCTTTTCATTCAACACAAAAGTGAGGTCCGTGCTATTTTAGACCTTCCCTCATTTACTTTATGCAGGAGTATTTTCACTTAAAGTTTTACCTTTACTGGGCTTTACAGTTTTAAGTCTATTCATTATGTCCTGAGGAATTCTCGAAACCTCCAGACAGTTAATGCGGATCAGGTTTCCACCAGGCACGGCAAGTATCTCCGTACCGTATTTCCAGACATCGTCTTACTATCTCCGAGGATGAGGGATTTTTATTCTTCAATAGGATACTTTTTGAAATAAAAACATTGCTAGCTAAATAATTTGAAAACATTAAATATAGACAGAGAGTTTTACTCCTTTGAAGAACTTTTAAGCGCCACATATTTATACATCTAAACGAAGTATCTATTCAGACATGAATAATTTTAATTTTAATGTATAATTACGATGCACATTTAGTTTTTAATAATTATATACTACCTTCTTTATTAATATTAATTTTAACGATTTTTTAAAAGTTACATTAGCATCCTCGCATAAAATATCTTGAATTTTATTGGTATTTAGTGTAATTTATTTCTTAATTGTTACAATATATGCCTTATAGGCACATGTATTGGTATCAAATGTAATTCTAAAAAATATTAATATAAAAATAAATCAATAATATCAGTATCAAACCATTATTTTAACCTTTAGAATAGTCCACTTATAATATTATTAATATTCCGTTGCCAAACATTTCACAAAAGAAATTGAGATAAGGCTATGATATATTGTGTGACCTCTCCATCTGTTATTTTGTTGTACGCTTTGTTTCATAAAGTCATAAAAAATATTCATAAAAGTAATAAAAACACAACGGCGATGTCGAACCAAAGTATTCTGCTGACAAGCCTTCTGGATGTCTTTTGGGGAATAAAATATTCACGCAGTTTTTATTGTTTCACGTGAGTACCACTTTCCCATTCCCAGAGGACTTTGGTTATTCTAAAAACTGTTCGTCGCTTTCCTGTTGCAACTTATAGATTTATTCCATTGTGTTTATGATTTGCAAAGCGTAGAAATCGTATATCCTGGTATAGGTAAACCCCAGGTCATTCATGTGCACTCCTCCCAGTGTAAAACAGTAACACCTTTGGAATATTTAAACAGTGTGTTGTTGATAGACACACTAAATAGAGTTATTATAGTTCCTTTTTGAAATATCATCTAAGGTCCCTATAAACTAGTTCTTCGTTGTCGTTTAAAGCCATAAGTACCTGGGAAGACTGTTTAAATGTCTAAGACATGACAGGTAACATTAGGAGGCCATAATCGCGGCCTCTCCTATTTACCCTCTCGTCACAATAGGCACCTTTTAATGATACATATAGCCCGTAGTAGCCACTTAAGAGCAGTAATTACTGTAAATATTGACACCCACATGACGCTTCCTCAGAATTTAACAAATAAAACGTTTAGTTTTATATGAACTCGTCCGAGTACACCTGTAATGGATTTTCAGTTTCCACGAATAATATAAACCTTGACATTATTAACACTTGTCCACTTGGTTTATACGAGTGGTAATATATAAATTTATTCTTATTTGTGGATTCATTGACAATATCTGTGTGTAAAGCACTAAAAGCTAGAAACATCGGTACAGTTCACATAATAATAATATCTGCAAGCCTTTAGCTTATAGGAATGTAAAACTTAAAATATCTAGTTTAAACACTTTAAAAAGTTGGAGCTTTGTGAAGAGGAACACGTAATAGAATATCGTGACATTTCCTTAGATTATTGTGGGTGGGGTTTCCAAGACCGAAGTTGTGGGAAGGGTTGTTTCAATGAGAATGTTGATGTTAACTCCTGTTTAGTGCAGCGTCTAAGATCTTACACTATCACAAATTTGATAATGGGACCTGGAGTCCATGTTCACCAGAAGAGATCCATTAAGACAAAAACTTGGCAATCCTGGTGCATTCAAGAGTACTGAAATTATGGCAAGTACTAATTATCATACATTCTGTTTGGAAAACCTGTTTGAATTAGGTGGTTGCGGTAACTAGCCACGCAAGCCAAACCTCCTCCAAGTTGGCTGTTCAGAGTTTGGCTAATTAGTATGCGTCCAGAACTTGGCTAATTTGGTTAGTGAGCCTATCTCGTGCTGCGGGTCTTGTAATGTGTCTTACAGCAAAAGATAATCTGTATTTACAGTCAACCTGGTAACCCTCACTTTGCACATTCAATTTGGTTTATAACATTGGTGGAGCTTACTTTGATTTGCTTAAGATTTCTAAATGTTTTACATATGAAACGTTTAGTACCTACACCAATAAAATGATTTAAATTTCATAATAAATTTGTATATCAGGAATAATTACAATAATAATAAGGGATTTATTGGCGGAGTGATACCAGCAATTTGAACTGTAAAATTTATGCCTACGTCTGTGGGTTTGTCCGTAAATCTCAATAATGGGTTTTAACGTATATCAGAGATATTGATTATTTTAAAATGATTTATTGTTAATAAAATTTCATTAAATTTAATATAAATATCAAATATCTAACGTGCTTACTATTTATATAAGACAATAAATTATTTTACATATAATGAGGATAAAAAATCCAGCAAGATTTTCTTTGCTACTGATATAAGTACAAAATAGAACATAGCTCCAGCACCAATAGATCATTTGTGACGCTTCAGCGACCATATTTGACGAGAAAAGCCAATCAGTTTGTAGCCAGTATTAGTGTATCAACATGGCGAGATCCCAGCCAGCTTCACGCTCGATTACGTTACAAAAGGCCCACTCCAATGTCCAATCATAGTCCAAGTCCATTGGCATTTACATTGTTTCCTCCTCGGTGACCGCTAATATCACAAAGATAAACGTTAGTTAGTATTGTTTTAATGCGCGGACAATCTTTCAACATGGATTGAATAAAAGTAAATACATGTTAGAAATGTACGTGTTACATTGTAGATAATGTAATCTTTGTAAAGTTTTAAACCACTCGGGCTACAATATCATTTTTTATAAAATTGACGGAAGTAGCTCATGTGATTAGCATTATTTGCCTGTAAAGAACAACACCACGATTATTTAAAATTTAATAAGAGTATTTTAACCCATAAATTGGGTATTTTTTGAGAAAACAATACAAGTAAAACTAATTTCTGCATTAATATTTACACAACAGCATGATAACAACCTGTTAGTAATTTAAATATAAAGATTTCTGAAGGTGTATGCATTTTGGATTCCCTATCACAAAGAATTAGTGAAAAGTTGTGATGAACTTTGTCATATAAATTGTTTAGATAAAAGAAGGAGAAAAGCCATATTGTTATTCCTATATGTCTTTGCATATGCGTGTCAAATTTTATCTCTTTTAGGATATCAATAAGTTTAATAGAATCTAGTTCTTTTGGAGTATGCAATCCCATATCAACCCCTTATAGGTGCTTGGTCGTTCTAAACTACGACGAATACGTATGTAAATTTCAAATTTATGATGTTTTGGGAAGTTTGAGAATAGTGATAAGTGAGTGAGTGAGAGCGATCTTTGACTTTTTTACACACACGCACGCACACACGCGCACGCACGCGCGTGCGCGCGTTATTATAATAAACCCCAAAGAACTGAATGTTGTGTTTAATTTTGTACGTAAGGTACTTGAATTGCTTATTTTAAAGAATTGCGTATTAGATTTGCATATGGTCTTGCTCGCTTATGTGTTGACGGATTTGATGAAAAATTACCTTTTCAATTATAATAAAAGTTGAAAAACAGTTGCAAAGTTAGTGCCTGTAGCTTCACTAGTTCTATTGATACTATTATAAAAAAAAACAAAATAGAGGCTTGTGGCTAAACGACACATGTCTAATTATTAATTATTCTAATTATTGGTAATTATTTGTTCAAAGTCATGAGCAATATCACGCACAGAAGTATTTATAGATCAGTGACTCATAGAATGAAAATTGTATAATAACACTCAACAAAAACAAGTATTTAAGCCGTTAACATTATAAATAAAAAGATTCTAAGGAATGGTGTTTTGATGTTTGAATATTTTTGGATTCTAATGTTTAATATTAAATCACACAAATGTAGAGGACAGATTTAGACGAAATTTGATACGGGTATTGCTAGAATATCATAATTATAAATAAAACGTTTCTATCATTATAATTACGTATACCAGGTTTAGTATTTACCTGAACCAAATACCATATGCCATAGTGTGCTACAAATAGTTATAAGAGAAGCACTGCCTGACGTTTAGTATTGATGGAAACTGTGAGTCTCACAAGGTTTAGTTTTTTTTTCTTTTTTTTTTTAAAGGAGAGGCCGATCCCCTTTTAAAGCCTTATTCTGTCCGACATCATGGGCCACTGGCCTGTGCGAGGATCTTATCAAACAGAACAAGGGGTAGAGTCGATACAGTACTAGGTCGAAGGTACTGATAAAAAGTGCACCGGTCACAGACAGGATTTGAACCTGCGCTATCTCTAACTCAGACCCAAAGTCCAACGTCTTAGACCACTCGGCCATCGGCACTCCCTACTACCGACCCTACTTAATTAATTCCTATTGTTTTACTTTGAATATTCGAAATTCGTGTCCTTTGACGTTATGTTATGGCAAATATTTACTGAAGGAACAACAACGGAGGGTGATATATTTTATAAATAATAAATACAATTCTGTGGTAAACAGTTATTCATTGTCTATTGATATTTGAGAAACTGAAAAATCCCTCAGATATGAATTTCAGCTGAATCATCGCCACGTCAATTTATTACAGACCATACGTAATATGCTTTGTACGATTATTTAAAAGTTATTGATCCCATTATTAGCTTACACGATATTTCCATAAATTATTTGTTTACAACTTTGATTTGATGTTTGGCACAAAAACAAATATGAATATTAAATCTGTTTCGCATAGGTCCTTTTTAAGAATTATGTTTTTCGCAGAAAATAACAAAGTTTTGAACGTAAAGTAAATAGAAATTTTTAGTAAAATAAAATACAACAAAAGAGGATGTTACGAGATTTTCAGCGTTTTTCGTGCGCTTTAATAAGCCTCTAAAATACTGAAAATGACACTTTAAAAAAAACAATGATAAAATCTAAAGCATAAGGACTGATATTTCAATTTCAATGAATGTTGAACATATTTTTGAACTATAATGCTGTTATACATAATTTGAGGTCCAAGTCATGTCACTTTTCATAAAGCTCTAAGTTTTAGTCTTTTAAAGAAGTTGTTTGAACATTTCCCAAGTTAATTTCAGAGTTGAAAAGAAAGTTTCTTGCAGCTGTTGCCCCTTGATGGATGTCATACTTGTGTTGTGGAAGTAAACATATTAAAGCCCTACCGTGTCAGACCACTTACATTAAACATATAAACAAAAAAGAGGTGTTTTTGTCAGTTCGAATTGTTTACTTTCAAAAATATTTAAGACGTATAATTACTGCTAAATTGTAATAATTTTAGACATTTTTGAGCTGAAAGTAGTGATATGTGGTGTTTTTATGAAAATTGGCGTAGTTCTGTTGTTAACGAATGCCCAGTAAAGTACAGTGATGTGCATGTAAAACAATAAAATTAACTGGTTCGGGTATAGTTTTCCATGATTGGCCCCAGCTAACAGGAGAATAATTCATTAATGGTTTAATGCAATTAGTAATATAAAAATCTTTGTTGATTTTCTAATAGGAATACCACCAGTGAGGGTTTGCACCATGCACCATGGAAATCTAACATAATCATATGAGTAAATGTATACACGAAAGTAACGCAAGACTTGATTAATCTATGTCAATTCTTGTTTTCAGTTACTAAACGAAACATTCTTAGAGACTTTCAGAGAGCACGTGTCCATTGCAAAAAAGCAAAAAAATTAATAAGGGCCATAATAGTTAAAGTTTTTGAGGAATAATTGAGTACTATTGATTTTAGTGAGTGTGTTTTCAAATAATAAAGAATATAATATGAGATTTATAGAATGCCAATGCATATTTTCTAAAAAACAATTTTTATAAAAGAGCACAAAGGCAAAATATTCGTCTCAAGTTGCCAGTTTATTCCTTTTTTTAAATAAATACTAGTAAATAACTTAAATACTACTCCGTGTACATTGAGGAAAAACAATACGGTAACGCCATGCCCAATACAAAATTATTGAATATGCTCTTATATCTAGAGTGTCGATACTTGAAATTTTATGAATAAGACGGAAGTATAACGTTTTTAACGTAATGAGATGAGTTAAGTAACGGGTTTGTTAAGATCTTTCACGGGATGAAAACTGTTTAAATTTAAGAAGTACACAGTTTTTTTATATCACATGTTTCCTTTAAAAGTTTAAGTTTATCTAAGATCTATTATTACGCTTTGTTACTTTGAGTTATCTGCACCAACTTATGCCACGTTGTAGTAAAGGGCCCAAGCGAGTTGACGATTAGGACGCATTGCATCTTTTATTCGATCAGGCCTTAGAGCATTTTTTATTCGCTCTTTAATTTCTAGGAGGACTTATTGGAAGTACGGACATGATTGATTTCATCACAGTGTTATTATTAAAGAAGAAAGAGGCGAGAGTAAAGTGCAATTGAATATAACACGTATCATTTTCTATAAATACGATGAATGTCCTTCAGAGAAGCTTTTTTCTGACAATATACAAGCAATTTAAGAATAAATCTAAAGGAGCATACTCTATTTGCACATATTTATTGAATTGGTATATACTCAAATATTTAAATATTTAAGAAGGTTGAGAGTATAAAAACAGAATTTCAATAGGCATTAATATAACGTGAAGTGAAACAAAGTAACATCAGTACAATATCTGGTGCGGGATTACAAAGTATACAATGATTTAAATTTCAATGTATAAACACACAACTACTAATATATGTACAGAAAATAAAAAAAGGGATCGTGAATATGTGTGAAACAAAAAAGGAGGAAAAATGATACATGTGTCTAAGGAGACGAGCATCTATACATAATAATCATGATGACAAATGCTGACTGTTCTCAACGTTAAGTATGTATATACTGATTATGTTTATTTTGCTAAAGTGATAGAAATTAATCTTCTTACGAGAATCGTAGAATATTAATTTGCTTACATTGGATACCCAAGAATATAAATAAGAAGATAAACGGATACATGTCTGTTGCGACGGAAATCTACACATAATCGTCAAGACAGCATGTGTTGGCGATTCTCAACATTAGGTACAGTATGTACATACTGAATTAGTTTTATCTTGCTAATGTGATAGACAATAATCTTCTAACGACCATTGTAGAATATTAATACGCATACGTTTTACACCCACGAATATAAATAAGAAGGTAAACGGATACGTATGTCTGTGGTGATGAACATCTACACATAAACATTAGGACGACATCTGCTGGTGATTTCCCACATAATGATAGATAATAATTTATTTTATCTTGCTATTATGCTAAGAATTAATAGCCTGATTCTGGAATATTAATATGCACTTGTTGTAAATGCACGAATATAAATGAGAAGAGAAACAAAGAAATGTGTCTGCAGTGACGAATATCCATGTCAGCTACTAGAGCTATTGTCGGTTTCCAGCATTACATATGTACAAACTGATTTATGTCCTCCGTCTAGTGTGCTAGCCATTATTCATATGATTTTGGAGCATCGACATTAATAAATTGAAATGTATGGTTGGAAAAATAAAGGGAACGGGAATATGTGTTAGCCGTGGTAGTTTTCATTCTGTAGCAACAACAGCTTTGTTGTTCCTAATATTGCAAAATGTACACATTGCAATTTATATTTTCTTATTATTTCTCAAATTGATACATTGAGTATATGTAAATGATATATATCTTACCCGTTATTTTAATCAACAACCAGTTTTGAGATTTAAAAATGCTATTATAATTAACATTCAGAAATAAACATCAATGCAAAACTTTTTAATGTTAATTCGGATATAAAAATATTTTTTCAATGACTCCTCCAAATAACTTTTAAAGTTTTACACAATATCGTTCATTAAATGTTTAACATTTGAAACTGCGTGAAGCCAGAAACTTGCCTGTTAGGACCGATGTGAACTTTAAAGATTATAACGAATATTAAAAAAAATTCCATTTGACCTTAAATATCTTAAGTCGCGTACACGTGATTATATGAGACTTTTGAGGTAGGTTTTATACCATAAAAATAAAGACTTTTGAAAATGTTTAGCTTATTATCTTTCATTCCAAAGTTGCATCCTTATTTTACCGGACTATAAGATGTATCCATCCCACTCAAATTAAATACAACACTTTGGGAGTATTATAAAAGTCGTTTAAAGTATAATTTTTACTACGGTTACATAATTAATGTTCTATTATATTTCTCAGTAACCTAATAATCCAATAAAATAAAATAATATAGACAAACGATGCAATTGTCTTTACAGAGCCAACAGCGTTTATTAAAATTAAAGTGAACAGCACAAGCTATTCAGAGAATAAGAACTCGTGGTTTTCAAACCCTCTACTACATAATAAGTTTTGTATAAGTAGTTAAATTAAAAAAAAAAAAAAAAAAATGTATGTTAAGATTTTGTTGTTGTTAATTTATTTACTTTTTAGGGTTAGTGTCATATTTGTGAAATAAAGCTGAGCTGACCAAATTCTATGCACACTGTAGAGATCTTCATATGTTATACCTATATGAGATACAGTAAAAATTAAAGGGACAATATTTGCGTAATAACAAGACCATCAAATTAACGTGTTTAAGTTGATTATCGGTTGCGTCATTCACTTAACAAATAATTGAGGGAGATAGTATGATGATTAGAGAGCGGAGGCGACAGATAGAGAGGGAGGACATTACATTTGTATATAACAGTATAGATAAAGTATTTCTAAATTGGTGGTAGTATTTTTGTATATTATATACATAGCTTTGTTATATATTGGACTAAAAACTTTCATACTTCACTGAATCATCACTAAATCTCAGTATATATATTGAAGAGTAAAGCTGATGCATCACTTCGGTTTTCTCTAGTTTCGTATTATATCAGAGGGGAATATAAGCTTAGAAGGGCCTGATACTTCGATTAGGGCGGTGATATCAAAAGTTCCCCTTTCCAGAGGATTACATTTCATCCCCTGATATCACTCGGGAGCCGGAACCAGCCCTTAAAATACCAATTATGAAAGAGGGAATTCAATACGGTTTTTAATTGCCAACTTAAGGATTTTCTGTATTTAATTTATGAGTACTGGAAAGATTGATTCATAATAATTTTGTTCGAATTGTTGTAATAAACACTACAAATAGAAAAATTTTTGAAATAAATAATTTACTATTTATAAGATTCTTTTACGTTTCTGTACAACAATATATATATATTTATTTATATTTTTTTTTGTCAGTTTATAGAATTGATATAAAGAATGAAATGAAATATGTCTTTACTTTAGAGACAGAAATTGCTGAGAATTTCAAATTACTAAAGTAGACATTATGTTGTGTACCAAATTTATAGACATTAGCAGGTAGTAAATTGACAGTATCTTCATTATTAGCTTCATTATCTCTAGAAATCTGATATCAATAAATGTATTAAATCTCCAACTATTAACTTCCTTCACATATTCTGTATACATTTCTGTATTAAACAATAAAAATTATTTATTTCTTGCGAAAGCAATAATTCACATATATAATTACAAATTTACGAGACGATATATAATATTACTTATTACTTTTTATTTAATTTTAAGTTCATTCTGACTTAATGTCCAAATACAAAGGTATATCACTTATATTAAGAATTTGTAATAAAATATACCCTTAATTCACTTATTTTATCTGTAATTATTTTCTTGAAGTCCTCTGTAAGTAAAAAATTTAGTTATTACCTTTTAGGTTGGTGTTACTTTAACAAAAGCAATATTGTTTTACTAAAACCCAATACAGCCTATCCTGCCTTGCTTCCATCTAGAGCTATTAGGCCTTGTTAGTATGCCAAGCGCTTAACTCAGCTTTATTAGTGTAAGGCGTCATCAGGTGTCTATTGTGTGTTCTACATTGCAATTCTAAACATTCTGATTTGATTGAAAATCAAGAGTATTTAAATAAATAAATAAGGACTTTATTTTGGAGCGGTTTTCAACAATAATTGCTGGTTTACAAAACGCTATATGAACCCAAACTAATTGACAGATGTGTAATGGCTGAGATTTAGCTAAGCTTATCACTTGATAGGCTTAACATAAAAGTTACAATTATGTTTGCCTGTCTGTCTATAAGTCTGTATGTTGACACAGTTTTTAAAAATTAAATGGACTAAGGAGTTAAAATTTTGCATTAAGCTTTATTTCTATATGAACAATACTGAGTATGATAATGGTGCATCTCGTTTTATGGGATTTGGCCTGGCGTTAACAAATATATTCACATTATTCTTGTGGGTTACTATGAAGATGAAGAGAATATTGCAAATTAAAGACTACACCAGCAGGATTAAGTAATTTCGTCACGGCTACTATTTTTCCTTTCGTTATCATCTGATAACAGATCTTTAATGTCTTCCTATCTAAATTGTCACCTATGTATCAGTGTTTGAGCGATGTAAAATACAGCATCCTCTCTGAGGTAGGCTTTTCTATATTATAAAAAAATTCCTATATTATGAATCCACAATTGCCATCCTTTAACTGTACCTGAATGTAAATAGATTACATAAATCGTAATTATTTTCAATAAAGACTTTAAATTAAGGTTTTATTATTAAATAATTGAACCATTTCAAACACTGAAGTACGGGTAATAAAATTATATACTTAAAAAAAATTATGGTAAATGATAGTGTTTTATAAAAAATAATTAAAATTTCTTGTAACCAATACAATATTGTCTGAATATAAAATGGTTCCTGAAATGTTTAAAAATTATGACATAAAAAACTTGAAATCGTTAATTTTAAAATCAGTATGTTAAAGAGATTTTACATTGCGATAGTAGATTAATCCTATGCAACAAGGCAAGGATGTGGCAGCCATGAAGTGCTTTGTTAGAATGTGGTTGGAAACTTTGAATGTGGCTCGGCTGAAGAAACTTTGACCAAAGCCCAACACTCAGTGAAGTTCGATAATTAAATTTAACATGGTGAAGTTAAGAACCACTCCAAGTGGGCGCATTCTGTTGTGTCTGCGTTTGGAACTGAAACTTACATTGCTAAAGTACTGGCTACATAAAACGTGTGTGGGTGGGTAGGTCTAGCCCAATCGTACAAACTCGTTGTGTATTCGCTCCGTAGATGAATGTAATTTTTAATAGTTGCAACATCATTATTAATTATTATGTACTTACCGGATGAAGCCCGTTGTTACACTGGTGTACCTTACACTTTTTGACTTAATTACGGAGCAAAGCGCCTTATCAGTCACCAAAGCTCAGTGCATTGATAAGGCTCCGGAACTGATTCGGTAAGGTAGTAAGTATGATGTCTACAAGGTCGCAAGTTAAATACCGGTTGGGAGTAATTACTTTTTTGCTATACGTGAACACTATTGTAGAACACTGTCGTTACGTTCATTCCCATCTTTTAATTTTCGTTATTTGTTGACTAGTTTTTAATGTCATTACAGTTTTTTATTGCTGTTTCCCGTTTAAATTGGTATTTTATTTAATTTATCTATTACGAGTTTACTAATTTGCTATTTATTATTACTATGTATTTAATTATTACTTTTTGTATCACACAAACTGGGAAACCATGTGTTATTTTCAATAATATTAAATACAGCCCCCGATCCCCTTTGAAGCCTTATTCTGTCCGACATCATGGGCCACTGGCCTGTGCGAGGGATCGTATCAAACAGACCACGGGGGAGAGTCAATACAGTACTAGGTCGAAGGTACTGATAAAAAGTGCACCGGTCACAGACAGGATTTGAACCTGCGAGCTATCTATAACTCAGACCCAAAGTCCCAACGTCTTAGACCACTCGGCCATCGGCACTCCCTACTACCAACCCTACTTAATTAATTCCTATTGTTTACTTTTGAATATTCGAAATTCGTGTCCTTTGACGTTATGTTATGGCAATTATTTACTGAAGGAACAACAACGGAGGATGGTATATTTTATAAAATAATAATTACAATTCTGTAGTAAAACAGTTGTTCATTGTCTATTGATATTTGAGAAACTGAAAAATCCCTCAGATATGAATTTCAGCTGAATCATCGCCACGTCAATTTATTACAGACCATACGTAAATATGCTTTGTACGGTTATTTAAAAGTTATTGATCCCACTATTACCTTACATGATACTTCCATAAATTACTTTTTACGACTTTGATTTTAGGCAAAAAAACAAATATTAATAATAAATCTGTCTCGCATAGGTCCTTTTTAACAATCATGTTTTTCGCAGAAAATAACAAAGTTTTGAATGTAAAGTAAAAAAAGAAAATTTTTAAATAACGTACAACAACAAAAGAAGTAGTTTCGAGAATTTCAGCGTTTTTTGTGCGCTTTAATAAGCATCTAAAATACTTAAAATGAAACCAAATGATAAACTCTAAAGCACAAGGACTGATATCATGATTTCAATGAATGTTGAACATATTTTTGAACTATAATGCTGTTATACATAAATTGAGGTACAAAGTCATGTCACTTTTCATAAAGCTTTAAGTTTTAGTCGTTTTTAGAGAAGTTGTTTGAACATTTCCCAAGTTAATTTCAGAGTTGAAAAGAAAGTTTCTTGCAGCTGTTGCCCCTTGATGGATGTCATACTTGTGTTGTTGAAGTAAACATATTATGTCCCTACCGTGTCAGACCACTTACATTAAACATATAAACAAAAAACGTGCCATTGTCAGTTCGAATGGTTTACTTTCAAAAATATTTAAAACGTATAATTACTGCTAAATTGTAATAATTTTAGACATTTTTGAGCTGAAAGTAGTGATATGTGGTTTTTATGAAAATTACTGTAGCTCTGTTGTTAATGAATGTTCATAAAGTACAGTGATGTGCATGTAAAAACAATAAAATTAACTGGTTCGGGTATAGTTTTCCATGATTGGTCCCAGCTAACAGGAGAATAATTCATTAATGGTTTAATTAATGCAAATAGTAACATAAAAATCTTTATTTTATAATAGGAATATCACCCGTAAGGGTTTGTACCATGCACCATGGAAATCTAACTTAATCACGTGAGTAAATGTATACAAGAAAGCTACGCAAGACTTAATTAATCAGTCAATGCTTGTTTTCATTTACTAAACGAAACATTCTTAGAGACTTTCAGGGAGCACGTGTCCGTTTCAAAAAGCAAAATAATTAATAAAGGCCTCAATAGTTAAAGTTTTTGACGAATAATTGAATACTATTTATTTTAGTGAGTATGTTTTCAATTAATAAAGAATATGGTATGATATTTATAGAATGCCAATGCATATTTTCTAAAAACAAAATTTGATAAAAGAGCACAAAGGCAAAAATATTTGTCTAAAGTTACCAGTTTATTCCTTTTTTTAAATAAATACTGGTAAATAACTCAAATACTACTCTGTGTACATTCAGGAAAAACAATACGGTAACGCCATGCCCAATACAAAATTATTGAATATGCTCTTAAACTACAGTGTCGATATTTACATTTTTATGAATAAGACGGAAATATGACGTTTTTAAACGTAACGAGATGAGTTAAGTAACGGGTTTGTTAAGATCTTTCACGGGATGAACACGGTTTAAATTTAAGAAGTAGAAAGTTATTTTTAATAACAAATGTTTCCTTTAAAAGTTTTAGTTTATCTAAGATGTATTATTACGCTTTGTTTAGTTTGAGTTACCTGTACCAACTTATGCCACGTTGTAGTAAAGGGCCCAAGCAAGTTGACGATTAGGACGCATTGTATCTTTTATTCGATCAGGCGTTAGAGCATTTTTTATTCGCTCTTTAATTTTAGGAGGACTTATTGGAAGTACGGACACGATTGATTTCATCACAGTGTTATTATTAAAGAAAAAAGAGGCGAGAGTAAAGTGCAATTGAATATAACACGAATCATTTTCTATAATGTCTTTCAGAGAAGCTTTTTATGAAAATATACAAGCAATTTAAGAATCAATCTAAAGGAGCATACACTATTTGCACATATTTATTGAATTGGTATATACTCAAATATTTAAGAAGGTTGAGAGTATAAAAACAGAATTTCAATAGGCATTAATATAACGTGAAGTGAAACAAAGTAACATCAGTACAATATATGGTGCGGGATTACAGAGTATACAATGATTAAAATTTCAATGTATAAACACACAACTACTAATATATGTACAGAAAATAAAAAAGGGATCGTGAATATGTGTGAAACAAAAAGGAGGGAAAATGACACATGTGTCTAAGGAGACGAGCATCTATACGTAATAATCATGATGACAACTGCTGACTGTTCTCAACGTTAAGTATGTATATACTGATTATGTTTATTTTGCTAAAGTGATAGAAATTAATTGTCTTACGAGAATCGTAGAATATTAATTTGCTTACATTGGATACCCAAGAATATAAATAAGATAAACGGATACATGTCTGTTACGACGAAAATCTACACATAACCATCAAGACAGCATGTATTGGCGATTCTCAACATTAGGTACAGATTGTACATACTGAATTTTATTTTAGCTTGCTAATGTGATAGACAATAATCTTCTAACGACCATTGTAGGAATATTAATACGCATCCTTTTGACACCCACGAATATAAATAAGAAGGTAAACGGATACGTATGTCTGTGGTGATGAACATCTACACATAAACATTAGGAGGACATCAGCTGGTGATTTCCAATATAATGATATATAATAATTGATTCTGGAATATTGATATGCACATGGTGTAAATGCACGAATATAAATGAGAAGAGAAACAAAGAAATGTGTCTGCAGTGACGAATATCCATGTCAGCTACTGGAGCTATTGTCGGTTCCCATCATTACATATGTGCAAACTGATTTATGTCCTCCGTCTAGTATGCTAGCCATACGATTTTTGGAGCATTGACATTAATAAATTGAATTGTATGGTTGTAAATATAAAGGGAACAGGAATATGTGTCAGCGGTGGTGGTTTTCATTCTGTAGTAACAACAGCTTTGTTGTTCCTAATATTACAAAATGTACACATGTCAATTTATATTTGCTTATTATGCCTCAAATTGATACATTGAGTATATGTAAATGATATATATCTTACCCGTTATTTTAACCAACAACCAGTTTTGAGATTTAAAAATGATATTATAACTAACATTCAGAAATAAACTTTCAAATAAATAAATCAATGCAAAAACTTTTTCATGTTAATTCGGATATAAAAAATATTTTTTATTGACTCCTCCAAATAACTTTTAAAGTTTTACACAATATCGTTCATTAAAAGTTTATCATTTGAAACTGCGTGAAGCCAGAAACTTGCCTGTTAGGACCGATGTGAACTTTAAAGATTATAACGAATATTAAAGAATATTGGGTATATATATATATATATATATATATATATATATATATATATATATATATATATATATATATATACCGGGTGTCCTAAAAGTCCCACCACCCCTTCTAACAAGGAAAGGAATTAAACAAACCAATATCCTTTGGTGGGGGGGGGGTAGTTATATAATGACAAATGATGATTTTTGCACTACATCACAACTTAGCCCTCAATCCAAAATGGGGGGTTGGGGGGTCAAGTCAAAATGTTTAAATGCAAACCCCCATCATATGATACATAATTTAAAGGTCTTTATAAAAGAAAAGTTATTGTTAGTGTTATTTTCAATAATATTAAATACAGGCCAGAGAGAATACTGAAATCTGGAGAGATTTCATGGCGCTGCCTAGGAAAAGTCTATGATGAATCCATCAAAATGGATTCAAATATGACGACGGTGATAGTATGTAACCGGAAACACATTCGCTCGCTCTTGCCGCCACGTCCCTCGAACCACCCCGCGAACCACCTGCACCGCCTCGTCGCCTGCACCCGCCTCATCGCCTGCACCCGCCTCGCCGCCTGCACTCGCCTCGCCGCCTGTGCCCGCCTTATCGCCTGCACCCGCCTCATCGCCTGCACCCGCCTCATCGCCTGCACCCGCCTCATCGTCTGCACCCGCCTCATCGCCTGCACCCTCCTTATCGCCTGTACCTGCGTCATCGCCTGCACCCTCCTCACCTTCTGCCTGCTCCACACCCGAGTTGCTTCCACTACTGACAGTCACTCCATCATCAATCCCTGAAAACGTTGTTGCAGAGATCCCTAAATTGAAGACGAAATTAGAGTGTCTAAAAACTGAATATCCGAATTTCAGAGACAATCCACGATCCAGCAGAGCGTTGAACGTAATGAGGCAGCTAGGAGGTTGTGAATGTGGTGGCTCAAGCCAGAGACAGTCGTGGACACAGGTTAAGAGCTTGAAAAGTAGACAACCAGTAACAGCAGTAAATATATATATTTGGTACTATCGAAGAAAAATTCAAGCAGTCACATAACAGTAGAAATCAGGTCTAAACCAACCCGTTCAAATTCATGTTCTCCACTTCAATCGCTGTTACTGGCGAGAGCCACACCCGCCACATCGCAGGACGTGTGGGGGCGAAGACTAGCTCCGCACTCCTCAGTTGGCGGCATGAACTCCAGAACAAAACCACATGAGTGACTAGAGCTGCGAGGTGCTGATCGCCAGCACCAACGATGGCAGTCGGCGAGCAGCAGAATATCTGCCGTACCCTGAAGTCTTACAGCGCAAGCCCAACCAGCCGGCGTCGAGCTTCTGCTAACCACCCTCCCGTACTGTTATGACCTGGACGCTGACCACCCTATCGACGAGGAGACCGTTCTCGTGAACGCCTTCACATGTATAACACGTAAACGCATAACAATAGCAAATGTGCGAATCGTGGATCCCGGAGGCTATCGAACCTTCCACCGTCAATTACGAACTTTAAATAAAGAATAGATTCCTTACATTCAATTTAAGGGGTTTGCATTGTTTCTTTGTAACCTTAGTTTACAAATTCTGTTACTTTATACAGTAATCGGTATATTCAACTTCATGTCACATGAAATTATTTTCACCAACGTATAATGTACTTCTTGTAATATTGAATTCCTTTTAGAAGTTTTAATTGTGTTTATACATGATATTTGTAATATTTTTACTCTCATCTGAAATTATTTGAGATAGCATTGCTCTGAATTTGAATACACTCATACAGGACAAGTAATAAATAACGTAATACTATCTACTGTTTATAAGAAAATATAAAATAATGGTGGAACTTTGAAAGTTTCTAAACTGAAACCTCGTTAGCGATGTAAAGAACAAAGGACAAGCATGAATAGTTTATTCAAACTAAGCCTCTTACAGCAGTTATTTACCGTGTCTAGGTTTCATATCTGTGTTTTCAGTCTGTTTAAAGCACACCGTATTTTAAACATTTATGACTCTTTTTCTCCGTTTCAACGAAAGATACTAGAGTTTTATTTCTGCAAATGTGAATAACTTTCGTTTTTTTATTTAGATTAACACTAATAAATGACACAAAAAACCACGCAATACGGGTAATAGGTGCCTATAATTAAATGTACTCATCGTGTGTCATTATAACAAAAAGTATCACTTCTGTAATAATTTGTATTCCAATTACACAATCAATTGTATTAGAAGTAATACTAATAGTTTTTCCAGAGTTGCGAACAGCTAGAATAACACTTTAATAGAAAATATCACAGTACAGTTATTAGGTTTATGTAGTATTGAAGAGAGTCAATCGCAAAATTAATGTTAAATAAATTTTTCCTTATTTGAAATAATTAAAACTGGGGATCGCAGCTGTATTTAGTTAGATCCAATCATGTGTAAACGTATCATCTGATTAGATACTCAAATAAGACATTTCCAGAAGAAGTTTATGTTGAAATGACAGCCTTATTAGAGTCACGTATTTGACTCATTTAGTGCCGTACAGGAAATTACATGGACTGTTTAATATCGAAGCAGAATAAATATTATCGGAGAGTAACATACATAGAACAAACTACTTGTATACAAGAGATACTTGGATGATAGCGTAGTTTTTATTTATTGGTATTGACAGTCAATTGAATTTATTCCTCAGCTAATTAAGGAAATCCCAACAAAACTTGAATTGATATTATGAACAGAAGAGTTAACCAGAATAAACATCCAAGATTTAACAATATAATAACTGTAGAATAATTTCAGATTTTCACGTGGGAATATTATTGTTCTACATGAACATTTTTATTTCAAATGTACGAATAACACTATACAGTTTCTCGTCATTTTACAATTAATGAGCATATGTAGAGTAGTACTTTTAACAAGTTTAAAAATTTAAAGAATTATTATAAGCAATCAATTGGTTAATGATTACACTAAAGAAACCAAATTGTATTTGCTATGCTGCAAGGTTAGTACAAGCAGTCCCAAGTTGGCTGTTCAGAGTTTGGCTAATTAGTATGCGTCCAGAACCTGGCTAATTCGGTTAGCGAGACCATCTCGTGCTACGGGTCTTGTGGTGTGTCTTACAGCAAAAGACAATCCGTACGTACAGTCAACCTGGAAACCCTCATTTGCCATATTCCATTTGGTTTATAATACTGGTGGAGCTCAATTTCACTTTGTTTAAGATCTATAAATGTTTTACATATGAAACCTTTAGTACCTAGATCAATAATTTAATTTAAGTTTCATAATAAATTTGTATATTAGAGATAATTACAATAATAATATGGGATTTATTGACGGAGTAATACAATTAAATCGAACTATAAAATATATTCCTACGTCCGTGGGGTTGTCTGTAAATCATCTCAAGAACGGTCCTTGACGTATATAAAAAAAGTGATTATTTTTAAATGATTTTTATTAATAAAATTTAAATAAATGTAATATAAATATCAAATATTTTACATGCAAATTCGCTTAAAAATTTATATAAGCACAGTAAATGATTTTAAATATAAAGAGGATCAAAACTCCAGCAAGATTATCTATGCTACCGATAAAAGTACAAAATCGAACATAGCTAGCTCTAGCACCAATAGATAATTTGTGACGCTTTAGCGATCATATTTGACGAGAAAAGCCAATCAGTTTTGTAGCCAGTATTAGTGTATCAACATGGCGAGATCCCAGCTTCACGCTCGATTACGTTACAAAAGGCCCACTCCAATGTCCAATCATAGTCCAAGTCCATTGGCATTTACATTGTTTCCTCCTCGGTGAGCGCTTATATCACAAAGTTAAACGTTCATTAGTTTTAATGTGAGGGCAATCTTTCAACATGGATTGAATAAAAGTAAATACGTGTTTAGAACATGTACGTGTTACACTGTAGATAGTGTAATCTTCGTAAAGTTGTAAACCACCCGGGCCACAATATCATTTTTTTATAAATTTGACGCAAAAGTATCTCATGTGATTATAATTATTTGCCTAAGAAAGAGCAATCCCCACAACTATTTAAAATGATATAATTGTATTTTATCCATAAATTAAGTATTTTTTTGATAAAAAAAATACAAGTAAAACTAATTTCTTCATTAATCTTTACACAAAAGCATGATAACCTATTAGCAATTTAAATATAAAAGAATCCGAATGTGTATAAATTTTGCATTCCCTATAACAAAGAATTAGTGAAATATTGCGATGAACTTTGTCATGTAAATTTCATAAATAGAAGAAGTAGGAGTGCCATACTGTTATTCCTATATGCCTTTGCGTATGCGTGTCAAATTTTATCTCTTTTAGGATATTTATACGTTTAAAAGAATATAGTTATTTTAGAGTATGCAATCCCGTATCAACCCCTTATACGTCCTTGATCTTTCTGACCACGCAGAACTGAATGTTGTGTTTAATTTTGTACGTAAGATACTGGAATTGCTTATTAGATTTGCATACGGTCCTGCTCGCTTATGTGTTCACGGATTTGATAAAAAATTACTTTTTAAATTATAATGAAAATTGAAAAACAGTTGCAAAGTTAGTACCTGTAGCTTCATTAGTTCTATTGATGCAATTATAAAAAATAAAAAATAGAGGCTTGTGGCTAAACGATACATGTCTAAAGGTAATCTTTTGTTAAAAATTATGAGTAATATCACACACAGAAGTATTTATAGATCAGTGAATCATAGACTGAAAATTGTATAATAAAACTCAACGAAAACATGTATTTAAGCCGTTAACATTATAAGTAAAAAAGATTCTAAAGAAATGGTGTTTTGATGTTTGAATATTTTTTGGATTCTAATGTTCAATATTAAATCATGCAAATGCAGAGAATAGATTTAGACGAAATTTGATACGGGTATTGCTAGAATATCATAATTATAAATAATACGTTTCTTCATTATAAATACCATATGCCATAGTGTGCTACAAATAGTTATAAGAGAAGCACTGCCTGACGTTTTAGTTTTTGATGGAAACTGTGTGTCTCACAAGGTTTAGGTTTTTCTTTTTTTTTAAGGAGAGGCCGATCCCCTTTAAAGCCTTATTCTGTCCGACCTCATGGCCCACTGGCCTGTGCGAGGATCTTATCAAACAGAACACGGAGTAGAGTCCATACAGTACAAGATTGATGGTACTACTGATAAAAAGTGTAACGGCCACAGACAGGATTTGAACCTGCGGTAATCTCTAGCTCAGACCCGAAGTCCAACGTCTTAGACCACTTGGCCATCAGCACTCCCTACTACCGACCCTACTTACTTAATTCCTATTGTTTACTTTGAATATTCGAAATTCGTGTTCTTTGACAATATGGTATGTCAAATATTTACTGAAGGAGCAACAACGGTGGATGAAATATTTTATAAATAATAAATACAATTCTGTGGTAAACAGTTATTCATTGTCCATCGATATCTAAGATTCTGAAAAATCCCTCAGATGTGAATTAAGCTGAATGATCTCCACATCAATTTATTACAGACCATACGTAATATGCTTTGTACGATTACGTATTTAAACGTTATTGATCCCACTATTAGCTTACACGATATTTCCAAAAAATATTTATTTGCAACTTTGATTTAGTGTTTGGCACAAAAATATGAATATTAAATCTGTCTCGCAGAAGTCCTTTTTAAGAATTTTATGTTTTTCACAGAAGATAACAAAGTTTTTGAATGTAAAGTAAAAAAAATTTTTTGTTAAATAACATACAATAAAAGAGGTAGTTACGAGATTTTCAGCGTTTTTCGTGCACTTAAATAAGCCTTTAAAATACTGAAAACGACAATTTTAAAAACCAAATGATAAATTCTAAATCATAAGGACTGGTATATCTATTTCAATGAATGTTGAACATATTTTTGAACTATAATGCTGTTATACATAAATTGAGGTACAAGTCATGTCACTTTTCATAAAGCTCTAGGTTTTAGTCTTTTAAAGAAGTTGTTTTGAACATTTCCCAAGTTAATTTCAGAGTTGAAAAGAAAGTTTCTTGCAGCTGTTGCCCCTTGATGGATGTCATACTTGTATTGTGGAAGTAAATCTAAGTAGGTAAAGTAAGTAAAAAAATATTAAAGCCCTACCGTGTCAGACCACTTACATTAAACATATAAAACAAAAAAGAGGTTCTTTTGTCAGATCGAATTGTTTAATTTCAAAAATATTTAAGACATATAATTACTGCTAAATTGCAATAATTTTAGACATTTTTGAGCTGAAAAGTAGTGATATGTGGTTTTTATGAAAATTACTGTGGTTCTGTTGTTAATGAATGTTCATAAAGTACAGTGATGTGCATGTAAAACAAAATTAACTGGTTCGGGTATAGTTTTCCATGATTGGTCCCAGCTAACAGGAGAATAATTCATTAATGGTTTAATGCAAATAGTAACATAAAAATCTTTATTTTATAATTGGAATATCACCAGTAAGGGTTTGTACCATGCACCATGGAAATCTAATTTAATCATATGAGTAAATGTATACACGAATGTTACGCATGACTTGATTAATGAGTCAATGCTTGTTTTCATTTACTAAACGAAACATTCTTAGAGACTTTTATAGAGCACGTGTCCATTGCAAAAAAAGCAAAATCATTTATAAGGGCCTCAATAGTTAAAGTTTTTGGCGAATAATTGAGTACTATTGATTTTAGTGAGTGTTTTCAAATAATACAGAATATGATGTGAGATTTATAGAATGCCAATGCATATTATCTTAAAACATAATTTGATAAAAGAGCACAAAGGCAAAATATTCGTCTCAAGTTGACTGTTTTATTCCTTTTTTTAATAAATACTGGTAAATAACTTAAATACTACTCTGTATACATTGAGGGGAAAACAATTCAGAAACGCCATGCCCAATACAAAATTAGTGAATATGCTCTTATATCTAGAGTGTCGATACTTGCAATTTTATGAATAAGACGTAAGTATAACGGTTTTTAACGTAATGAGATGAGTTAAGTAACGGGCTTGTTAAGATCTTTCACGGGATGAACACTGTTTAAATTTAAGAAGTAGACAGTTTTTTTTTTATATCAAATGTTTCCTTTAAAAGTTTAAGTTTATCTAAGATATATTATTACGCTTTGTTACTTTGAGTTATCTGTACCAACTTATGCCACGTTGTAGTAAAGGGGCCAAAGCGAGTTGACGATTAGGACGCATTGTATCTTTTATTGGATCAGGCCTTAGAGCATATTTATTCGCTCTTTAACTACCAGGAGGACTTATTGGAAGTACGGACAACGATTGATTTCATCACAGTGTTATTATTAAAGAAGAAAGAGGCGAGAGTTAAAGTGCAATTGTATATAACACGTATCATTTTCTATAAATACGATGAATGTCCTTCAGAGAAGCTTTTTCTGACAATATACAAGCAATTTAAGAATCAATCTATAGGAGCATACGCTATTTGCACATATTTATTGAATTGGTATATACTCAAATATTTAAGAAGGTTGAGAATATAAAAACAGAATTTCAATAGGCATTGATATAACGTGAAGTGAAACAAAGTAACATCAGTACAATATATGGTGCGGGATTACAAAGTATACAATGATTAAAATTTCAATGTATAAACACACAACTACTAATATATGTACAGAAAATAAAAAAGGGATCGTGAATATGTGTGAAACAAAAAGGAGGGAAAATGATACATGTGTCTAAGGAGACGATAATACATAATAATCATGATGACAACTGCTGACTGTTCTCAACGTTAAGTATGTATATACTGATTATGTTTATTTTGCTAAAGTGATAGAAACTAATCTTCTTACGAGAATCGTAGAATATTAATTTGCTAACATTAGATACCTAAGAATATAAATAAGATACACGGATACATGTCTGTTGCGATGAAAATCTACACAGAATCATCAAGACAGCATGTGTTGGCGATTCTCAACATTAGGTACAGTATGTACATACTGAGTTTGTTTTAGCTTGCTAATGTGATAGACAATAATCTTCTAACGACCATTGTAGAACATTAAATGCGCATACGTTTGACACCCACGAATATAAATAAGAAGGTAAACGGATACGTATGTCTGTGGTGATGAACATCTACACATAAACATTAGGACGACATCTGCTGGTGGTTTCCTACATAATGATAGATAATAATTTATTTTATCTTGCTATTATGCTAAGAAATAATGGCCTGATTCTGGAATATTAATATGCACTTGGTGTAAATGCACGAATATAAATGAGAAGAGAAACAAAGAAATGTGTCTGCAGTGACGAAAATCCATGTCAGCTACTAGAGCTATTGTCGGTTTCCAGCATTACATATGTACAAACTGATTTATGTCCTCCATGTAGTATGCTAGCCATTATTCATATGATTTTGGAGCATTCGACATTAATAAATTGAAATGTATTGTTGGAAAAATAAAGGGAACGGGAATATGTGTTAGCCGTGGTAGTTTTCATTCTGTAGCAACAACAGCTTTGTTGTTCCTAATATTCCAAAATGTACACATTGCAATTTATATTTTCTTATTATGTCTCAAATTGATACATTGAGTATATGTAAATATATGTAATATATCTTACCCGTTATTTTAATCTAAAACCAGTTTTGATAATTAAAAATGCTATTATAATTAACATTCAGAAATAAACATCAATGCAACACTTTTTAATGTTTAATTCGGATATAAAAATAATTTTTCAATGACTCCTCCAAATAACTTTTAAAGTTTTACACAATATCTTTCATTAAATGTTTAACATTTGAAACTGCGTGAAGCCATAAACTTGCCTTTTAGGGACCGATGTGAACTTTAAAGATTATTAAAGAATATTGGATATATACATATACATATAAATATAAATAAATTAAATATATATATATATATATATACCGCGTGTACTAAAAGTCCCACCACCCCTTCTAACTTTTGAAAAGAATTAAAACAAACCAATATCCTTTGGGGGGTAGTTATATAATGACAAAATGATGATTTTTGCACTACATGACAACTTAGCCACTCAATCCAAAATGGGGGGTTGGGGGGTCAATTCAAAAATGTTAAATGCAAACCCCCATCATATGAGGTATAAAACAAGAACAATGCCACATACTAGATGTCTCTATTTCTATCCAGTACGAAACAACGCCCTGCCAAAATGTTATTGAAAAGTTACGCTAAAACAACACTATTTTTCTTAACTCATCTGTTCAAACTTATTCTTAATACTAAGTAGTGCTAAATTAAACTTAAAATAATTTAAACTTACGGTTGAAAACTTATCTCAACCTTTTTTAAGCTCAAAGTAAATGCTCAAAATGGCCCCCATTTAATTCTTGGAAAAAATAAAGTCTTGATTCAAATGAATGCCTTTACGATTTCCAACATTTTCTGGTGTAATATAAAACCGTTTTATGGTAGCATTTTAACTAGTTACATAATTAATGTTGTATTATATTTTTGAGTAACCCAAAAATCAAATAAAATAAAATAATATAGACAAAGGATGCATTTATCTTTACAGAGCCAACAGCGTTTTTTGAAAATTAAAGTGAAGAGCACAAGCTATTCAGAGAATGAAAACTCGTGATGTTCAACTCTACACTACATAATAAGTTTTATAGAAGTGGTTAAAATAAAAAATAGACAATAAAAATGTATGTTAATATTTCGGTATTGTTCATTTACTTACTTTTTAGGGTTAATGTCAGATATGTGAAATCAAGCTGAGCTTTCCCAATTTTATACACACTGAAAATATCGTCATATGTTATAAACTATAAGAGATATAGTAAAAATTAAAGGGACAAATATGTTTGTAATAACAATACCATCACATTAACGTGTTCAAGTTGATTACTGGTTGCATCATTCACTCAACAAATAATTAAGGGGGAGAGTGTGATGATTAGAGGGCGGGGGTGACAGATAGAGAGGGAGAACATTACATTTGTATACATAGTATAAAATAATATATATATATATATATATATATATATATATATATATATATATATATATATATATTAATCGGTGGTAGTATTTTTGTACATTATATACATAACTTTGTTGAAGGCTACACATTTTATAATACACTGAATCAGCTCAAAATCTCAGTATATATCTTGAAGAAGAAAAGCTGATACATAACTTCGGTTTTCTCTAGTTTCGTATTATATCATAGGGGAATATAAGCTTAGTAGGGCCTGATACTTCGATTAGGGCGGTGATATCAAAAGTTCCCCTTCCCGAGGATTACATTTCATCCCGTGACTTCACTCGGGAGCCGGATCCAGCCCCGTACCAAAGTATTAAAGTACCAATTATGAGAAAGACATTTCAATACGGTTTTGAATTGCGTACTTACGGATTTTCTGTATTTACTTTATGAGTACTGGAAAGTAGAAGTTATATTGTGTACCAAATTTATAGACATTAGCAGGCAGTAAGCTGACAGTATCTTCATTATTAGCTTCATTATCTACAGAAATCTTTTATCAATAAATGTATTAAATAACTAAATATTAACTTCCTTCACATTTCTGTATTAAACAATATAAAATATTTATTTCTTGCGTAAGCAATAATACACATTGATAATTTAACATTTACGAGGCGGGAATATTACTTATTGCTTTTTATTTAATTTTAAGTTCATTCTGACTTAATGTGCAAATACAAAGGTATATCAATTATATTAGGAATTTGTAACAATATGTTACTCTTAAATAATTTATTTTATCTGTTAATTAGTTTTTTTAAGTCCTCTGTAAGTAAACAATGTATTTATTACCTTTTAAGTTGGTGTTGCTTTAACAAAAGCAATATTGTATTACTAAAACCCAATACAGTCTAACCTGCCTTGCTTCCATTTAGAGCTATTAGGCCTTGTTAGTATGCCAAGCACTTGACCCAGCTTCATTAGTGTAAGGTTCCATCAGGTGCCTATTGTATGTTCTACATTGCATTTCTAAACATTCTGATTTGATTGAAAAACATTAGTATTTTTAATTTGTGTAAAAAAAGGTCGCTACTTATACCTTTGGCCATTTTACCTTGACAGTATTTCAAGAATTTTTTAAGTTTCTCTAGTGTTCCTTAAATTTCATAAATTCGTCGGGAGATGAACCTAGAAAAACCGCTTTGCTATCGTCTCAAACATGAATGTAGCACATATTTATCTAAATACAGTATTCAAAAATGTATGTTACTTGTGAAATGTTTTGCAAACTCACTTGAATAATTAAGTAGAATTTATATTAAACATTAAAACACTTTCCATGACGATGTACAAGAAAAGTATTCCATAGAGAGGACTAAATGAAATGCGAAAATATATAATTTTCTAGTCAGAACTAAGTACAGGAACACTGGGTCAGATCCTATTACTAAGTTCTAGGTCCATTTCATAACTTTGCACTAAGCCTGCAGATAAACGTTCTCCCTTAATTCGAGCTGTATGTCTGGTACTGTAAGATGGTATAGATACGATGGTAAAACCAATTGAGTACGATGGTAAAGGTTTATAACATTATCTATTACTTCTAAACCAGCGGGTCTGGAACTTTTCACCCTCAGATAAGCTTGTCTCATTGTAACGTTCATATATATCACACGCTCTAGAAGTATGTCTTTGTCATACAATATGGAAAGAGCTTTCAATATATGAAGATAATGTACGATTATAACTTATGATCTATTTAGATAAGTCTAAGTTTTAGATGTTTATGTTTCCTAAACTTTCAAGCGACTTAAGAAAGAAGAAGAAACGTGAAATTTTGTTTCCGAAATTATTGTTCCTCCACATTTTTTATTATTATTTAATAAGATGTGCAAGTTGTTTCTTCTTTAATCACGATTTGTTCCCTACCCTTCATACTATTCTTGCCAATGACGCAGTGTAGCAGGTACGGCAGTTCATGAAATCAATCAACGTCGAGCGTGGCTGCTGCTTGGATGAGTGACCGCTGAGCGATCCTGTCCTTGCAAGCAGTCCACCTGCTCGGCCGTTGGTGGTGGTTCGAAAGCTACCTTTAAACTGTTGGTCTACAAGTTAAGTGTTAGAGAAAGCTTCTTCGCTCTAACTTATCCTGATAAAATAAAACATTACTTTCCTTATACTTCAGTTTACTTCACTCAAGGCAATAAAAAGTATTATACAAAAAAATTTCTTAAAAATAATATTTGTCATAAAAAGCAGCAAAATTTATGTATCATATTTATAATTAGGTGCTATGTTAATTGGCTCTCACAGAAAGTTTAAATGAATTTATATCAATACTAGTATTTTAAAGAAAATGTGTAAGTGGGGGTTGAATATCACAATTTAAAAACGTGCTATAATATACCTTAGTATATTTCTAAAAAGAACTACCAGAGTACAAAACTCATCAATAATCTATTCATCAAATTCGTCAAAAAGCTTTTGAAAAGAGCGAATAGGAATCCATATCATCATCAGAATTATTGAGTTATCAGTAAAAAAAAACATTTACAACACTCATCAAATTTAAATATTGTGTAATCACGAGAACAACAATCATAAGCTCTTAGTACCTTCATTGTATCTTTTCTTAACAAACACTGAATAATCTGTGACACAATACAGAGATTAAGAAATATAAAATAAGATTTTGAGAAGTTACGTTACATAGCACTTGTAGATAAGGTTTTCTCCTAAGAAGAAAGCTCCAAAACAAAAACTAATCGTAAGAGGTTTAATGGCTGAGATTTAGCTAAGCTTATTACTTGATAGGTTTATCATAATAGTTACAATTATGTTTGCCTGTTTGTCTATTAGTCTGTATGTTGGCACATGTTTTTTTAATTAAATGAACTACGGAATTACATTTTGCATGAAGCTTTATTTCTATATGAAAAATACTGAGTTTGATAATGGTCCATCTCGTTTGATGGGATTTGGCCTGGCGTTAACAAATATTTTCACGTTATTCTTGTGGGTTACTATGAAGACGAAGAGAATATTGCAAATTAAAGACTACACCAGCAGGATTAAGTAATTTCTTCACGGTACTATTATCCCTTTCGTTATCAGATGGACAGATCTTTAGTGTTTTCCTATCTAAATTGTCACCTATTTATGGCTAGATCAGTGTTAGAGGGATGTAAAATACAACATTCTCTCTGAGGGAGGCTTTTCTGCGTCATCGCCTGCACTCTCCTCACCTTCTGCCTGCTCCACACCCGAGTTGCTTCCCTTACTGACAGTCACTCCATCATCGACAACCCCTTCATTAATCCCTGAAGACGTTGGTGCAGAGATCCCTAAATTGAAGACAAAATTAGAGTTTATAAAAACTGAACGAATTAATATGAGATTTTGTTTAAATAAAGCATATGGTCAATTAAGTATTTTGTTTTTTGACAATAGTATAGAGGCACTATAGAAAATCTTTTAACTATATAGGCCTTATTGTGATAAAGACACGTTATTATAACGATCGATTCTTGTTTTCTGCCTCCCAAAAGGAACCGATGTCAGCGAGAAGGAGACCACTATGTCCCTATCTATTCCTTGTTATTACGCGATATAAGTAGGTATTTACATATGTGTTTATTAAAAATACCATAAATTACGAGCGCCCACGTGATATGAGCATGAATTTATCTACTATGTCGAAAGATGTTCTTATTTCCCGCCAAATAATTGCGGGGTGGCGTCAACGGCAACACAGAAGCCCGCACTGACAGTCAGGGGTCGTACTTCCCTGGCATTAGATCACGTGCCAGATTGTCCAACATTATCTGACACAAAAAATTAGACGATGGGAGATTGCTTCATTTTATGATGAACCTATTGGTATAATGCCGTGTAATTCTTACATTAGTTCAAATAAGTTCTGTACTCCCTTATATTGTAATTTTTTAGATCCTCTGTAATAAACCTCTTCCGAAAATAATGTGTTCTGAATAATACCAAAATACCGGTCAATGGTATGGTTGATTTATGAGTGTAAATAAAGACATCGTCATTGCACGCTGTGTAGAAATGTATTGTAATATATAGTGTTTACTTTCACTACACCTCACTACATTGGCCACCCGGATGTGATCGACGTGCACAACGTGATATGAACACGCAACCCTCTGATTACCTTATGTAGCCAAGACCATTGCTTGAGTAGATTGGTTTTTTTCTTTACTACAATTAATAAAGCGATGTCCGCCATATGCTACGGTCATATCAATAAGATAAAACTAGTTATACACCACTAATAACTTCAAAGTATAAACTAATTATTCAATCTTTTCAAGTTCATTATATTTATAAAAATTTAGAAAGTATTGATGAAAATAAATTATTTACTACATATTTATAATGTAGAGTATAGAATTTGAGAATTTATATTAGCTGTATATTTACGAAGAGAACTAAAATACCTTAAATCTCATCACTGCATAATATGGAGTACTAGGGTATATGTGCAAGATGGTGTAGTTATGCCATACAGTCATTGAAAAGGGGTTTGAGGTTTTCAAACAGATTACTAAAAATTTTAAAATTTCCACTCAAACTTGTCGGTTTTGTTTAGGTAGCGAGAAAGATGAAACGTAGTGGTGGTAATGAAGTTTGGCGAAAATCATTTACTCTGAACTGAAATCAACAAGAAACCGTATACTTTTGAAAAATCTCTCTTAGGGTAAGAGAAAAATTATATGTAAAGTAATCAAAACTATTTGATTTGTATTTCATTTGTACGTATTAACAATTTGTATACGGTATTTTTTTAAGAATTTAAGTAAACTAATAATCAAGCAATCACTAATGTTCCTGACAAATCTGCAATCATATAGCCTTCGTAATTCCTTATTAGCCTTATGTTTTCGCTCCCTTAACGAATGGTATGAATAAAAAAATCACAAACACAAATGGAATTTCTGTGATATTTTGCGGTACTCTTTTGATGAACGCAAAAATATCAAAGAAGGACCCAGCTGAGTTTGGTGATGGCAGATATCAGACAATTGATGGCCAAGAATCACCAGCTGCTGCCCGCTTTTATTCAAAACATTCCTTACAATACTGGTTACTTCTGTGATAACCCTTTATAACTGGTCATTTCTATAAAAACATTTAGCATATGTTTTATATTTAATGATATCTTTAATAAAACTGTATACAAAAAATAGTCTAGTATTGCAATTACATACACTGTGCCTTAATAGTCCCATGCCCCCAACTTTCTATGGAATAGAGATGAAATGATTTACTTTCGAGCATATTACCAACTAGAGTTTTTTATGTTTAAAATATTTGAGCCGTCCCTCAAAAATGAGTTAGTTTGGGGTAAGGCAAAATTTTTAAATATGACCTCCTATCACCTGACACCTCATTTTAAACTTATTGCAAAAAAAAGAATAATGGTTCAGTCTAGAGGTCCTTAATGTTACTCTACCAAAATTTTTGAATAATTAAAGTTTAAATTGTTTTATTAAACCTCAGCAATTTAAGTTACATTTAAAGTTATTATAAGGTAGATAAAAACATAAACTCGCTAGTTATTTTGTGAACTTACCACACTAAATCTAAAACAAGTTATTGCAATAATCAACTACCATGAGATGTTATTTATTATTTTTGTGTGACCAAAACACAGTAGTAAGTCCTAGAAATACCAATACCTTGCTTTTCCAGTTATCTCTTATTGGTTACCAGTTAGTATGTGAGACACATCCACTCCAGTTACTGTGTTAATTACAATTGTTATTTCGTATGTAATAAAATGACTCGGCCAAATGAAGACAACATGTAGATAGAACCAGGAAAAAAGTGTTCATTAATAACTAATGAGGGTGTTAAAATCATTTTAAATGTACCTAAAATTGTGGAGGTTTTATTAAACAATTCAATCTTTTATTAGCCACCACATTTCAAAGAGTAACATTAGAGACCTCTGGTTTGGGTCCTACGTATCTTTCAGAGGGAAAATAAAAGGAAAGAATTCATCTAAAATGGTTTAAAATATTTTAAATATTACTTAAATTGTTTGAGCTACTTAATTAAATACAAATAATGTAGAGAGATTATATTTAGGATTTATAAAACTTGTTTCACTCTCTTAATTTAGAATTACAAAACACTCGTCACTAAACTTATTTCGAACTATTTTCATATGGATGTTGAGATTGCGATTTTTTAGTTGCTATTAATTAAGTCTCCAAATATGTCTCTGGGTACTTTTTGTATGCCATTATGTATATGTCCCTTTAGAACCAAATCACATGCGAAGTCGCGGGTGAGTGCCAGACGTTTAATAAAAAATACCCTAAATTTTTATTAATAAGCGGGTGCTAGAAACTCTTCGGTGGATTCATTCGTGCACGCAAAATTCACAGTCTAACATTGAGAATCCTCAATCCTACTAGCTGACAGTATGCGGTCTCAGAAAGGACGTATACGTTGGCTAGATCAGCTCACTGATTCTGCTTTGGCGTTAAAATTACAGTTGGACGTATGCATTACCATGTTTAAGTATTTTGAAACACTCTGTTTTTCTTGTTTTAGTATTAAAAGTTTTATAATTACCGTATTTGTCATATTTCTTTTATAAGTGAAAATAAAACAAAAGTATGGCCTTTATAGGAAACGAGATTGTAAATTAACAAGAACATTTCAGCAAGTTTTACTATTTAGGCAGCTATATAGCCTATGGATATGATAAAACCTAGACCAAAAAATTTGTTAATTTCAAAGAATATACGAAATTATACAGAGGAGTGCACACAAAATAAAGTTAGAAAGAAAACAAAACCTTAGATATACAGCCAGGCCAGTTTTAATATAACTTTTAAGAACTAACAAAGCAATTTTAACTAAAAACCAGAAGGCTGAAGAAATGTAGGTAGACCCGGCAATAGACGGAGTAAAACCTAAAATTTGAGACGAAACAGGCTGTAGACGAAGAAGAACAAAGATTTATTTAATTGTTAGAGTGTGGATGCACTCAGCTAATAAACCCGTCCTACAATGGTGTTATAGTTCTCCCGTATATGTCTTTATTTTTAAATAGATAAACATACCTACCTAATCAGCTGCTTGGCGGAACCAGTACTGTGGAATCATAAAGTGCTTTAATGGATAGGGAAAGATCGCAGCCTGCCTCTTAGGAGGGGTGGCAGCTTCCTAGGCGATACGCAAAGCTCTTTTTATCAGTATGCACCTTGAAAAAATACGGGAAAAGATTTGTTAATTTCAAAGAATATACGAAATTGTACAGAGGAGTCCACAAAATAAAGTTAGAAAGAAAACAAAACCTTAGATATACAGCCAGGCCAGTTTTAAAATAACTTTTAAGAATTACCAAAGCAATTTTACATTACAAACCAGAAGGCTGAAGAAATGTAAGTAGACCCGGCAATAGATGGAATAAAGCCTAACATTTGTAACATTTGAGACGAAACAGGCTCTATCGTAAACCCTGCAGACTAAGAAGAACAAAGATTTATTTAGTTGAGTGTGGAGGCACTCATCTAATAAACCTGTCTACAATGGTGTTATTATACTTCCATAAATGTCTTTACTTTTAAATAGAGAAACCTATCTGCCTAATCAACTGCTTTGCGGAAACAAGACTGTGGAACCATAAAGTGCTTTAATGGGTAGGGAAAGGTGGCAGCCTGCCTCTTAAGAGGGGTGGCAGTTTGCCAGGCCGAAACCCAAAGCTCTTTTTATAAGTCTGTACCGTGAAAAATAAGGGGAAAATCAAATGTGAAAAAGCATTCCACCATCAAATATATCACTCCTCAATTAAAATTTACCCTATAGATTTCTTTCTTGTTTTTATAGGGCCTATGAACAAATTCGTGGCATCTTTCATCCATCTAAAGATAAGAAAGCTTTTAACACTTTTAGAAACATAATACGTTCTGTGTTGTTCACACCCATATTTATTGAAATTTTGTCTTTGTTAGGTACATTTCCGCTCGTTCTTATGTGCCTAGAAGTCTCAGAACAACAAAACATCTTCGACTCAAATTCAATAAATACATGTCCTATAATGCCTTTTTAAAAAAGTCGTAGTATACCACAAAAAGAAGAATATGTTAAAGTTGTATATTACATGTTTTAGAACAAAGCCCCCCTAAGGCAAGTTTCACTCGAAGTGATCATGTAAAACACAATGAATACGCAATTTCCATGGATAAAAAATTTCACACCAATTCGTAAAGTGCCTTGAAAACATTGTGCATTATATTCAATACGACTGAGAAGATGGTTTTGTATAGATTATAGGACAGATAAACTAACAAAAGTACACATATTTGAATACAACGCTATTATCATTTCAATAGTTCTTATCTATTACCCTCTCCAAATGATGCAGATCAGAGATACCTCATCACAGTAAGCGTTTGCAGTGGCATGACGTCTACAAATAACACAAAATTAATCATCACGCATCTAACAGGAGTTTATACACGTAACGTAGAGCAATGGTTGGAAAGGTAGATTCAATAAGAATGCTAAGTACAGCTCCAATTCACCTTCCACTTAATGCAGCGTCATAAGTCAAAATGCTGTGACAGACTTGACTCCTGGAATCAGAAATCAAGATCTATGCGCACAGACGGCGACTAAGAAGCTTATATTGAACTTTACATATTTTCACAATTAGAGACATCTACATACTACAACAAATTTAATCTAGATAAAATGGTGTTCTCATCGTCTTACCAGGTGCGTAACTCGGGTTGTAGTTGCTCCATCGTGATTTGGGGTCGCCTCAGAAAAATCTTAATGCACTCAATTGTGAACCTGTTGAGCTAATGAGGACACCACTTCATCTATATTACATCATTTTTTGGATGTCGACACGATGTTGAAAGTTCGTTTAGAGCTTGGTTGTGGAGTCTAGGTGTCAAGTCTGTCACAGCATTCGACTTATGACGCTGCTCTCAGTGGAAGGTGAAATAGAGCTAATTTTTAACATTTGCATTGCATTTATCATTTTAAAGTGTTCGATCCATGTAGCATTTTTTAATGTTCATGTATTTGTGTACTAAACCTTCAGAAAAATAATAATTGATCTTATTAAGGCAAAAATGTTCAAACTAAATGGCAATTTAAGGATTAAATATATCTTTTGCACTTCATTTTAATTTACAGAGCTTCCCCCTTCCTATTAGAACTTAACCTTTAAATTTTCTAAAACCTCCCGTAAATTATGTCCTTGCAAGACAATTCATAATTTGGTAACATTATAAGGTAAGGAAACATTTCCCAGGAATTTAAAAAGGGCTACTTCCACTTGAGTGTCACGATTATTGCAGCCATCTCATTTTACAATTAACATACAAATTAGGGTCTGTTATATATGACCACCCGTTTAGGAAGTAGGGGTGGAACACTTACAGAATGAACGCTCCTGCTCACGTCCTAATGTATTCGAAACTAAATACAATTATTGTTTTTATTATTTCTTAAAAAAACATTGTTAAAGTCTACATTGCACATAAAAGTAACACTTGTATTATCGAGTTAAATAGCCTTCTGAACGTGTACAAGACTATCTGTACTAAATATAGTAAGGCAATACTTAATATTCGTCAAGCCCATAATTCACATCTCAAAAGTAAGAATACAGCGAGCGTAGAATAAAATAAACTATTTTTAAGCATATTTAATCACGTATGCACCGATTAAGACAAAACCATTTATAACTGGTAATATTTCAGTTTTTTGCAGTGTTATTTAGAGATTTGACATTAAAAAGAGTTATTTCCTGAAATTAAAACTGCATTCCAGTAAAATTACAACTGACTTATTACAAGTGATTTTCGTCATATAACTTGCGCTTGAAACTTTAGGTATGTTTGAACCATTTTATTTCCGTTCTATTCTTCTTTCTGTTCTTTATTTTTGTTTGTATTTACACCTCACCCACTTGCACCCACTTGACGAAGTGGATATATAAAATCCTCGAAACGTTACGTTATACATTTTGTAACATATAACGATGGCCTCTTTTTTCATTGCAAACCTTTCTTTAACAGTAACAAACTTTAAAAAATGAATTAGTAAATATTGCTTTAAGTGATACAAAATGTATAACACTCATGGCCCAAAAATTATATATTCAGGTGTTTTTGAAGTACATTTTATTAAAAACTTATCCAAAAGGTCTTAATAGTTTTAATTATAAAGGCAGAACATAGGTTTTTATCAGTATTTCGTCACAATAAAGTTACTGTACCGTATATATAGTTTTAATCTTAAATACATTAATGTAGATAATTTACTGTCGGACTACTTGTGAACAGTTTACTCCATGACTGAATACTCCCTATTACATCCAGTAACGTAGGAGCTTCTGAACTGCAGATCAGTGAGGCCTTAATAAACATCATGCAATATTGTACTAATTAATATCACCTGTGTAATTATATAAAACCCTTATATAAAATACATAAATAATATGTATCCATAGATGTATATAATACATATTATAAACTTAAACCTTATGTATTTCTTTTATTCAGACAAAAAATATCGTAGACTATTTTCTTAATAGCATAGGGTTTAAAAGTTTGGACAGAAAAATCCAAACTGAACCAAAACCATAAATAAAACATTATTTTTAGGTAATGATTACATATTAAAAGCCACATTCATAATTAGAAAATAGTATTTAAAGATATAACTTATAAAGAACTTATAATGGCAGTGAAATTGCAAAAGATTTATTTCTTATAAGTGAAATGAATAATGGACATTTACCTCATTTAAAAGCTATATACTTACATAAATGATAGTATTCGGACCAATGGAATCTTTTATACTCTTGTCTAATTCTCCATCTTTATATGTGTGAACAAATTGCCCAAATTAGTTAACATATGGAAGGAGAAGAATTGCCATTTATGCAAGAGTAGCCACTTAGCCTAGGTGGCGGTTTGTCAGGTTGGTAACCAAAGCTCTTATTGTCAGTTTGTCACGTAATAAATAACGGAGACGCAATTGTAGAAAATCTATCTAAGGTATCCATCTATCAAATGAGGGCCCCAGCATGCACAATAGCAAAATGAAATGCAAGATGTTATTTCTCCTGCACTATCTGAGATGAAACTGCATTTCATTAAAAACCGCATTTATTACATCAACATTTGCATTAATTACATCAGTCTCAGTTAGAAGAATTAGTTAAATTGTGTAACAACTAAAGTATTATTAATTTATACTCATGGGGTAGTTTAAAACTAAAATTTCAGAGGCACGAATACTTGTTCTCTTTTAATTGAACTATCTTGGCCTCCAGTATATTCAGCATATTCGAATGGTTTTTGGACTGCTCTTTTACCTGTTTCTACAAATCGGTGGTTTTAAAATTTATAAATAATAGTAAATATTGTTAGTGTAAGTAAGCACACGATGTGATGTGGAAAATTTTTCAATACAAGTTATTCCTAAGGTATCACTATAATATCAACTTTTGGCGTAATAATATGGCGCCATATGAATAATTTAATCTAAAAAATACTACTAATTTAATAGGCGTACTAAATTTAATTATAAGGTAGAAAAAAATTAGACTTTAGATGATATATTATGAACTATCTATACAATACGAATATATGTGTCCTAAAAGTGTAATATAGCGTAAATCAACAGTTTGGAGGATTATTAATTGCATAAAATAACATACGAAAATCAATATTTTATTAGTATCTTTATCTAAAATATAAAAAAAACTCCTTATTATAGAGTGTATTAAAACATAGCCTATATTGACTAATGAAAAAAGAAAACTTTGTTTAGCTGAAACATAGTAAGTCTTAGAAGTACCAGATCGGTGCTAAATGTTTTATCAGTTATTTAATAATGTGTTACATTATTAATACGTATTGTAAGAGTTTTAGAGCACACAATGTCAACAAATTGTAAAAACAATCCAATTTGAAATGTTTCTACCTCAACGTGCAGACTTTATCTTAGCCATTTTGACTTCGATAAAAGTCAAAAGTGGATTTTATTAGTACTTATTCAACTAGGAGCAGACCAGAACCTTCACTCAATAAAGAGCAAGACTGATATTCCTGAGTACATGCATAGTAGGCTCACACGATCTCAATAAGGTGTTCATTAGTAATAGTTTCACCCTCCGTGTGAGACTCAAACCTTCACACTTTGAGATCAAACACGAGTTTTTTATTAACTAAACACACTTACTAAGTAAAAATCCCTGCATTTAAGTTAATCTTATGCGCTTATATAATTATATATTTTTATTATATTATTTTGCATTTGATTGGTGTACAGGAGAAAGGAAATAGATAAGATGCCCTTTCCCCCTGAACCGGGCATTAGGGAATAAACATTTACATAGAAGAGTAAACTGTGACTACCCCTTGGTATTCCAACACTGCCGGCTGGGAAGAGAAACAAGACAACGCACTTACCACCATTATAAAAGAGCCCCTACCCTGACGGCGCGCGCCTACTTACTTGATGCCGAGCTGTCTGAGGGCCCATTCTAGAATAGAAAGATGCCGTATGCCGACTAGAATGGCTTTAACTCTCCGATAAAACTACATTAATGACAGAGAATCACTAAGTATTAACACAGATTTTAATAATATAAACAATATAGTAACAACAACTGGTTAGCCTACGACACTTTAACCTGTGTACTGTTGAATTACGCTCATTGAAATGTATCGACTAATTTTATTACCCATTTAGAACGCTTACTTAAAACGCTTCCTGAATCATCACGCTTAATATAATTGTCTATTCAGCATAGTTACCGAAGAGGAATAGGTTTAGGACGTACTTTTTTAGTGTCAAATATAATGTTACCTCATCAAAGTTTTTAGTTTTGTCCTACAGATTCTATCCGAGCAGTGTTAAATAAGCGAGATACAGAGGTGTACTTTGAAAAAAACTTTGCTCATCATGTATACACGAAACTACGAAACAAACGTCCTCCGCAATCAAATGTATAAATATGAAAATATTAGCAATTCACAAAAAATGCATTTAAATTTTTTCCCTTTGCGATTACTAGAACTCGCAAAAAATGAATAGGCTGAATAATTGACACAGTTTTTTTTATATTATAAACATGCATTTTACCACTTATGCGATTACTAATACAGCCTACTAGTTGCTGAAATTGTTCAATTACTCAGAAGTTGTTCCAGAATCTGTGATATCATTCAGCATCTAACACTTTTTTAAATTTTAAAGTACGTCTAAAATCGAAAGCGAATTTTAACTAAACATGTACAAAAAGCACGTGAAACTGCTAGTAGACTGCATGTCTCTTAATTTATATGGTATAATATGGTATGCTCCCCCATGTAATGAATTTTATATTGGTTTTTGTAAAGAAAAAACGAATATGTAATGCAAAGAAAAATAACAATGTAAGTTTCATCAAAAACAAGTAACCAACTACTTACACGTATCTGTAGACCGGTAAAGAAGGGCAAAAATAAATTGATAAAATATTATTTCTCTTTATAGAAGTTTTATAAAATCACATTATAGTAAAAATTATATATTTCCTGAATAGAATTTGGAAAAATAAGGTATCTTTAACAGACACTGCTAAATATGACAGAGATACTCTAATAAAGAATAAACCCTAATGTATCTTTCTGTTCTTGCAAACTAGGTAAATAAGACCTCCTTGATTCCAATGCTACTCACGGAATACGGTCTATGTAAACTAAACTGATCTGGATACAAGTTGAATACTAATTGCATTGATCCCAACTGCTTGTACTAACCTTGCAGCATACCAAACACAATTTGGTTTCTTTAGTGGAATCATTAACCGATTGATTGTTTATAATTAATCTTTAAATTTTTAAACTTGTTAAGTACTACTCTACATATGCTCATTAATGGTATAATGACGAGAACTGTATAGTGTTATTCGTACATTTGAAATAAAATTTTCATGTAGAACAATAATATTCCCCACGTGAAAATCTGAATTATTCTACAGTTATTCTGTACATAGAACCGTCTTCTAAGAAGACGGCTTGAGTTTTGAACTATACTTTTTACTTCAAAATACAATACTCTAGCTAAAGCACTGATACATATGTGGAAATATTAAGTACTCTTTATATAAATTTATTAGTCTGCCCCTTATAAACAATGATGTGCAAGATATAGTCTATCAATATAAAAGTGATTTCTATCCATGCACCAGGCTAACTTTATAATAATTTAGATTAATTTAGAGATTTAAAAAAATATATCGTTATGACGTTATCTAATATTTACATCACATCAATTAAGCGTTTGCAATAAAATAAAGCTTGATTTATTATTTTGAACAAATATATGAATGAATTAATTGTAAAATACTCTCGTAAACCGCTTCAAGGCTTTTGTTTAGAGACCCTTTTGAGGGATGAACAAGTGGAGGTTAGGGCACGTCACAGGGATCGTTAATTTGCAACTAATGGAAGGGGAATGTCCTGTTTTGTTCAATACTGGTACATGGATAAAGTATCATATTACAAAGCACTGCACTATCAAAATTAGTACACATATATGCTCAAATAGATAGACACTATTTTTTAATACGAAACAATAATATAATACCGTCCTTTGCTAATATCTAAAGATTAAAGAATTGATTTCTATATGTCGTTATCTAATACTTTAGATCACATTAATTAAGTATTTTCTTAAGTATAATCATAAAAGAAGATGAAGATTGATTTTATTATAACAAAACATATTTGAATATATTAATCGTAATGTGCTCTCTGAAACTGCTTCAAGGCTTTTGTTGAGAGACCCTTTAGATGGATGAACAAGTGGAGGTTAGGGGACGTCACAGGGATCGTTAATTTGTAACTAATGGAAGGGCAATGTTCCGTTTGTTCAATACTGGTACAAGGATAGAGTTTCATATTACAAACAACTGTACTATCTATATTAATAACATATAAGTTCAAATGTATGGACACTATTGGCTAATATGAAACAATAATATAATAATTTAGTTTTCTAATACCGTCGATAGATTCTTACTTAAAAAAGTTTATTAGGAGAACTACTCTCGCGGGAACAACGTTACTGATGTGGTGAAAATTGAATAAGTCTCACTTCTATTAGCGTTGCATTTTAACGTATGTTATGAGTCTGTTAACTCTATTTCATTTCGCAACATTTAATCAAACTAGAATTTATGGCAGGCTACGTAAATATGTCAGTTGGAATTGTACAAGTAATACAGTTACCAGTAATTTACCAAATTATGGTTTTAGTAACAAGAGAATATTTCTCTATTATCAATCGTTAAAAAATGTAGTACTTATAAACAATTAACTATCTACATTTTAGTAGAAAATTTAATTGAAGGAACATTAAAAATACATGTGACTGGAATATTTTAACGGGTAACATTACTATTATTCTATAGTAATTTGTTATGTAATATATTTCTCTTGATCAGAAACGGTATTATATAGATCATTTTACTCGTGGACACGATACGCTATCTTCCTTACCGAAGATTATCTGTAGCTAGAGATGTATCACAGTTTAACAGATTGACTGCGGATACATTAACTAATCTAAGATACATTATTTAGACGTGAAAGGGTTTGCGCATGCAGGGGTGAGGGAGTTGAGGGGTAAGAGGAGCAGGAAGGCAGGTGCAGCTGGTAGACTACTAGCACTATTGCAGACTTTGGGTTGACGCTAGACTTTATTGTACTTGTTATCACTGCACCACTCCGAAATATTATCCGTTAAGAAAAGTAAATATTACTAAGAATAAATTAATTTCCTAGTTGTATATTTCAGACCTATCTTAATTATCCACTAAAGGAGGAATTCCAGTTATTCAGACGGTGATTCGTTGTTCAAAATTGCTGGGGAAATCGGCATCCCTTCTTTCGCTGTCACTGACACTAAACTCGCTTTCAATACCTTCCCCTAAGCTATTAACAAATCTCTCTGGTTCGCAGGGGGTTTTTTATTCATCTTGAGTAATGGATCAAATCTTTCCTTGGCTATTTCCATAACACTGTTTGTCGAATATTTAATATTTATCTTATTCATGTACTCCTTTATCGTGGTCCTAATCAATTCTGATGGGTTGAGGTTGAGATGGTATGGGGGTAACCACACAAGATGGTGTCTTGCTTTGTGCAATAAAATATCTATTTTACAGTTTTAAACAACGGCTTTACATTTTTATTAGGTTATACAGTTTACGTTTTAACACGATTGAATTGTGACAAACACATTTCTCTGCTAAACATTTGATCATAAAATTATTGTTTTTTAAAGTTGACTATGTTGGTGCCGGATTTAACTTTAAATTACGGAAAGCTGCGTTGTCAATGACTAAAACACTTATTTTTCTTAAGATTTGGAACAAATTTTTCTTCTACCCATTCTTTATAATTTTTAAATTGTATACCCTGTTTAAATATATAAATAAATTAGCATACTAATAATTATCATGTAACAATAATTTCCTGCTATTAATTACAAACACGTTTTTTTTAGATTACCTATTGACTCTGTGACCTCATTACCTATTGAAATACACTCAACTGAACTTAGCGTTTGCAATTTAACACCCAGAACAAACATTTGTTGTAGTCTAAGATTTACTGAAGCCTATAGCTCTTGGAGCTGGAAAAACCTTTCTGACCGTCTGTCTGCACTACAGCTCCAAAATGAATTGAGCTATAGACTTGAAATTGAGCATTAATCTTCATTTCTAAATTTGGAACACAGAACTAAATAATGGTGGATATCAATCTATGGAATTTACGTAAGAATTATGAACATTTTTACATTTGTCTTATGAGTAATCATAATATATCAGAATAAATAATTTGTGAACAGATTAATTACACCTATAAGATTTTGAAACATATTAACGTAAGTAACGTAACTAACCAAACACAAAACATCATTTTGGGTAACCAACTTACTTAGCAAGTATTGTAGAGAAAGATTTTATATAAAGACTTTAAATTTTGCTTGAAACCTAATTTCTACAAGAATAAATTCAACTAAATATTTTTTATTAAATTCATTTTTACATGATTGTGTCTGTAAAGCAGGAAATCTAAAAAATTACATGAACTATAGATTAGAAATTTGCTTGCAACTTTGAAGCCTGTTACGAAACTTTATGTGGAATATTTCTACATTGTCTTTATAACCGAGGTTGACATGAATTCTCTCAAGTAACTTAGTACTTAAACGTGTATTTTTTACTTGTCCAGAATTATAGATTTAAGGAATAGACATTTGACATTTATAATTATTACTTGTGTTACAAAAACTAGAAAATACCAAAAACACTACAACTTACTTCGATCTCAATGACACTTTTATAACAGTGCAATAGTTGAAATTGGTTGTGTTGCTCGATTTTTTTATTTTCTTACTGCTCTCTACGGTACAAACTTAGATATTTTATGAATTAAACCATTGCCGTAATACAACATAAATGAAAACATAAATGTATCAACCCTTATCATTGAATATCCCCCTTATTAGACTGTATTATTTATTTTTAAATCCAAAACTCAATTGTTGTAGAAGTAGAACTAATTTTTTATGCCGAGCTGCTAATAAGCACATTTATATTCATGTCGCGTCTTCCGCTCTTCCATTCCTGAAGGTAAGAGTCTTTCACAGACGCTTTGTTTTAGTGAAAAATGCCAGACCGTTTACAAGTTCTTCTACTGCAATGTAATAATTGAAATTCAATCCCCAAAATACTGACTGTACTTAATGGTTTGTTATTTAAAATAAATACATAATTGTAATGTTTGTTTCAACGCCAACTTATTCTTGAATTAAGTTTTGCTTATGGTATTATATATTATAAATATTTATATACGAGTTATAATTTTTTATGTTTATTTGAAGGTAACATTAAAATATTTACTTAGCAAATAAAGATTATGTGAGAACTTTTATTTATTTAAATTACTTAAGTCTTTGGTACGGAGGGATTGCATGAAGGTCATAAGATATTACCCAGAACTTAATGTGAACCTGTACGTACAACTTCCCCTTCCAACATTAAAAAAATACTACGCATTTATCTTTACTTTTTTGCTCTATAAGTAACTTTTAGTTAACTTAGAATTTTTTACAAAATACAAAACAATTTAAGCAAAATTCCAAATGTAATTTGAGATTATATAATTTTACAAGTTAAAAATACTCTAAATATTCACAGACTTCAAAGTTATCAGATTACCTGGATATGTCACAAAAAATTTAAAGATTTATTATTGTATAGTTTCTCAGTCATCTTCTTCATTATGTTCACAATAATAAATTTAAGACAATTTAAACACAGATTTTTATTTAAACCAAGATATGTTTATTTTGCTTGAATCATAATTATTATAAAAATGGCCAGAATTTAAAAATTTAAATGCCCACACGATATTATTGAAATATACTTTCAATTGTAATAATTACAATTTTTACGCTTTCTTTATTCTCTTTCTTAACATGGATTACCGTAGTCAATAAAAGCAATACGTAAACTTTGAGTTACAAGACAAAATGTAGTATAAATAAAGATAAGTGGTGAAATAGATTAACATATATCTCAATAATTTATCTTAAGCTTGTTTTACTATAATTTAATTTTACTGTTTTATTTCCCACGCAAAAGAGTGAGTAAAATTAACAATCAAATGTTATAAACGATTCGGTAATATAAAGGTATACATGCGGATACAAAACACAACTAAAATTGGACATCCTGTTTGACTGTGGTTTAACCGTGAAAACTCATTTCAGCTTAATGACGTGTAACGAAGGTAGTGCCTATTGTATACACAAGTTTTAATTGGAAATAATGTATTTTAAACAGAGAACAAACACGATCTTTTATTAAAATTTGTTACAAATTAAAATCTATACTAAACAAACATTTATTTATATTTGTTTTCTAGTATAAAATTAAGGAGAATATTGGTTGTGAATACACTAAAGGATGTTTATTATTTTGTTACACAAAGTAAAGTAGAAACTGTAATATATTCTGTTACATACCTCAATTTTATTTTACATGGAACAAAATCTTATGAAATATATTTCCTGGGGATTAAAATGTCTTAATTATTGCTTAAGTGTCTATTTGACATCAGGTACCAGCATTTTATAGTTTTCATAACGTTTTAATGATAGTTTGAAGGACAAATAGTTTGCTGCTTGAAAAAAAATTACATTATAAATTGAATCGTAGGCGTACACATTACATACTTGTTGTTTTTATGCTTAAAAGTTAGAAACATTGCTATATTTAATATTATCTTTCAAACCCAAAATAAGTAGATAAATATTTGTATGTGTAAGGTTATAATTTATATCGTGCTCAGAGAGCAGGCTGTAAAAATATTAATTTCGAACCTATCAAAATGTTTAACTTTAATCACTTTTACACCTAAATTTTAGGCATATTTCAATGAAACCTGAAATCCGAATATACTGTATATGTATATTTATATATATGTACATTTATATATATATATGATGTAAATATCGGATTTATATATATGTATATACACATTTTAATATTAGTACCGTTTGGTAATTAATAAATGTATTACCTGTTAGTGAAATTAAGATTTGTTAACAAAACACAAAATTATTTGCATGTTTTTTTTTTGACTTAACTGGATTAATGTAAAAAATATATAGTATTAATATTAGATTTGATTGTTTAGTATGATGTCATTCTAAGAGTAATATGTGATTTTGTTGCGGATTGATGGAATATAACGAGGGCTTGTAAGCGCGATAACTGCTGTATTTAAAAATATATCTAGCCAAAATTTAGAAAAAATGCATTACTTGCACATAACTTGGTTTCATATTGTTTGTAAAAAAATTAAATTAACCAGTAAACTAGTTGGTAACTAGAACTACTAGAAGGTAAACTAAATGGCTGTCATTCACTTAGAGCAAAAACTCAAATAATTCATACAATTGATGCAAAATAAACAAACTTCTTACAAATATCTTACAATTATATAAACATTTTGTTATATTTATTAAAGTTTCAATATTGGAAACAGAATGGTCAAATGTTATTTTTCATTAAATAGTAAAACAAAAATAGTTTTATAATCTGCAGGTCATTTACAACAATGCTTGTCTTAATGTGTCTTAAATCATTGCTGATTGGTGGATAGCAGATTTGGAAGGTTTTAACTAAAACAACACATTAATGAATAATTTTAATACTATACCTACCGTGGTTCTTTTATATATGTATATTAAAACACAGGCTAAACTAGGTACATAGAAAGCTTTTGTATATAATGTGGATTAGTTTACACTTTTCATAAAATATGAAAGTACTGCCAAGCTACATTAATACCAACTTATATTTTAACGCTTTTAGCTTTTAACGTGGTGGCCATTTAATTTTAGTATACAATTGAATCGTTATAATTACATATGCCGTTATATAAAATGTGTACATATAATCTGCGGTTATAACTTCCTCGTATTACAACTTCAGCAACGGAGTATACAAGTTGAAATTGTCATTCATCATGTATTTTTTTATTTACTCACTTCCTTTCATTTTTTTACTTTTTGAACATGCATGCAGAATCACGAGTCCATCATTAATATTGTCCATTGGGTGACAAAGTCCACTAGGTGGTATGCGAAAGTGGACCTTTGTTTGGTTTTCGCTGTAACGTGTTTTGAAACTGCGCCCCCTGCGTGATCGATGTAAACGTTACGACAATCGGTACATTTAATTTGATACGCTCTTCTTTTCTCAAGCTTTTCTGTGGTATTTCGTTTATGTGGGAGGAGATTACGAGCTTGTTTGGAGGTTTTAAAAGTCAATTGAAGGCTTTGTCTTTGGTTATTTCTTAAGGACCTGTTGTATGGAGAGACCATATTCCACGTTCTATATTTTATCATTTCTATTCTGGTGTTTTTAAACTGCATTTTTAGTAAAACCATTTAAAAGTACTATGTGTATTATTATGTCTAGCTATTATTAGAAGTCTTCTTTAATTAATGGGACTGTTAACAAACTGTGTGTCATTGAGTTGTAAGTAGAAACCTTCTGGTTGTACTGATAATAGGATGTAGCGAGATGATGGACAGAAGTTGTAGTTTTTTATATATACTAAGTTGAAGGCTATTGCTCACTTTTATATTGTTAAATCATGGAGGTTTATACTGGTTAACTCTTCTGTTCATAAAGTGAATTCAATTTTTGCTTCAATTTCGTTAATTAGCTGAGGAATAAATTCAATTGACTGTCAATACCAATAGATAAAACTACGCTATCATCCAAGTATATTTTGTATATAAGTAGTTTGTTCTATGTATGTTACTCTCTCATAATATTTATTCTGCTTCGATATTGAAATAGTCCATGCAATTTCATGTATTACACTACACGAGTCAAATACGTGACTGAAATAAGGCTGATATGTCAACATAAACTTCTCCTCGAAATTTCTCATTTGAGTATCTAATCGGATGATACGTTTACACACGACTGGATCTAACTAAATACTGCTGCGATCCTCAGTTTAAATTAATTTTCATAAGGAAAATGTTATTTAACATTTCTTTTGCGATTTACTCTTTTCAATACTACATAAACCTAATAACTATATTAAGTGGTATTTTGTACTAAAGTGTTATTCATTGCTGTTCGCAACTCTGGAAAAAACATTAGTATTATTTCTAATACAATTGATTGTGTGATTGGTATACAAACTATTACAGAAGTGATAATTTTTGGTATAATGCCACACGATGATTACATTTAATGATAGACACCTATTAACAGTATTTTGTGGTTTTTTGTGTCATTCATTAGTGTTAATCTAAATAAAAAACTAAAGTTATTCACATTTGCAGAAATAAAAAAAGAAATAGTATCTTTCGTTGAAACGGAGAAAAGAGTCGTAAATGTTCAAAACACGATGTACTTTAAACAGACTGAAACACAGATATGAAACCTAGACACGGTAAATAAACTGCGGTAAGAGGCTTAGTTTGAATAACTATTCATGCTCGTCCCTTGTTCTTTACATCGTTAACGAGGTTTCAGTTTAGAAACTTTCAAAGTTCCACCGTTATTTTATATTTTCTTATAAACAGTAGTATTACGTTATTTACTAAGTGTCCTGTATGAGTGTATTCAAGTTTAGAGCATTGCTTAGGGGAATTTAATAGTTGAAGAAGTACATTATACGTTTGTTAAAAGAAGTTCATGTGACATGAAGTTGAATATACCGATTACTGTATAAAATAACAGAATTTGTAAACTAAGGTTACAAAGAAACAATGCAAACTCCCTAATTTGCATCTAGGGAATCTATTCTTTATTTAAAATTTGTAATGATGATGGAAGGTTTGATAGGCTACCAGGATCCACGATTCGCACATTTGCTATCGTTATGCGTTACGTGTTATACATGTGAAGGCGTTCACGAGGAACGGTCTCCTCGTCGATAGGGTGGTCAGCCTCCAGGTCATAACAGTACGGCAGGGTGGTTAGCACAAGTTCGGCGCCGGCTGGCTGGGCTGTTCTGTAAGAGTCCAGGTGACGGGAGATATTCTGGTACTCGCCGACTGCCATCGTTGATGCTGGCGATCAGCACCTCGCAGCTCTGTACACACTCATGTGGTTTTGTTCTGGAGTTCATGCCGCCAACTGAGAGTGCGGAGCTAATCTTCACCCCCACACGTCCTGCGATGTGGCGGGTGTGGCTGTCGCCAGTAACAGCGATTGAAGTGGAGAACATGAATTTGAACGGGTTGGTTTAGATCTGATTTCTGCTGTTTGAGATTGTTACATGACTGCTTGAATTTTTCGTCGATAGTACCAAATATGTATTTACTGCTGTTACTGGTTGTCTATTTTTCAAGCTTTTGACCTCTGTCCACGACTGTCTCTGGCTTGAGCCTCCTCATTCACAACCTCCTAGCTGTCTCATTACGTTCAAACGGTCTACTGGATCGTGGATTGTCTCTGAAATTCGGATATTCCGTTTTTAGACACTCAAATTTCGTCTTCAATTTAGGGATCTCTGCAACAACGTTGTTAGGGATTAATGAAGGGGTTGTTGATGATGGAGTGACTGTCAGTAAGGAAAGCAACTAGGGTGTGGAGCAGGCAGAAGGTGAGGAGGGTGCAGGCGATGACGCAGGTACAGGCGATGACGCAGGTACAGGCGATAAGGAGGGTGCAGGCGATGAGGCGGGTGCAGACGATAACGCGAGTGCAGGCGACGAGACGGGTGCAGGCGATGAGACTGGTACAGGCAGCGAGGCGGGTGCAGGCGATGAGGCGGGTGCAGACGATGAGGCTGGTACAGGCGGCGAGGCGGGTGCAGGCGATGAGGCGGGTGCAGGCGATGAGGCGGGCACAGGCGGCGAGGCGAGTGCACGCGACGAGGCGGGTGCAGCCGATGAGGCGGGTGCAGGCGATGAGGCTGGTACAGGCGGAGCGGCGGGTGCAGGCGACGAGGCGAGTGCAGGCGATGACGCGGGTACAGGCGGCGAGGCGGGTCCAGGCGGCGAGGTGGGTGCAGGCGATGAGGCGGGTGCAGGCGATGAGGCGGGTGCAGGCGGCGAGGCGGGTGCAGGCGGTGCACGAGGGTGGATCGAGGGACGTGGCGGCAAGAGCGAGCGAATGTATTTCCGGTTACATACTATCACCGTCGTCATATTTGAATCCGTTTTGATGGATTCACCATAGAGTTTTCCTAGGCAGCGCCATGAAATCTCTCCAGATTTCAGTATTCTCTCTTAATAATTAAATAAATAGTAATAATAAATAGCAATTAGTAAACTCGTAATAGATAAATTAATTAAAATACCAATATAACGGGAACAACAATAATGCGGTAACAGCAATAAAAAAAACTGTAATGACATTAAAAACTAGTCAACAAATAAAAAAATTAAAAGATGAGAATGAACGTAACGACAATGTTGTACAATAGTGTTCACGTATATTAAAAAAGTAATTACTCCCAAACGGTATTTAACTTGCGACCTTGTAGACATCATACTACTACCTTACCGAATCAGTTCTGGAGCCTTATCAGTGGACTGAGCTTTGGTGACTGGTAAGGCGCTTTGCTCCGTAATTACGTCAAAAGTGTATGGTACACCAGTGTAACCTTGTAGGTTTATGGATAGGTTCGTCAAAATACTCACAGAAAATAAGTCAGTTTACTTGATATCGTGTGCGCTTTAGTAACAACGGGCTTCTTTCGGTAAGTACATAATAATTAATAATGATGTTACAACTATTAAAAATTAATGTTAAGGAGCGGTTTAAGACAAGAGGGGGTTTAATTTTCGTCAGGATATTGTATGGTCATGATGACCAAATTCCCAGGGGGGGTTAAGGAGTTACCGGGGGATAAGTCTCCACCCAGGGGGTTATCTGGTTCATACCAGGATCTTCCCAGGGGGGGGGGGGTTGGTTTAAGGGAGATTTGGTGACTGGTAAACTTCGGGACATGAGGTCATGGCAGGAAATTCCCCTGGGGGGGGGTTTTTTAATGTTACCAGGGGGGTTCAACTCATCAGGGGGTTGAAATTATTGTTACAGGAGGTGTATCAGGTCATACCAGGAAATCCACGCGGGGGGGGGGTTAATATTACCGGGGGTTTCATGAACCACATTGGGGCACTTTTTTAGAGGGTATTGTGTCTGGTGAACATATTAAATATTCCTCTGTCCCCCTATCTACTATTGACGTTTACCTAACGCTCAGCCAACTCCGCCGGAAGTCACTGAACCTTTTCTGTACGATCACGTGATTTCCTAAATAACCCGTTTTTAAAATTTGTTTTGAGTTTTACGACCAACCCAAGTTTAGCCACGCTATCAAGCCTGAAAATTGTAAATTTTTTTAGGTCGAAGAATGTCCAATATTCTTCACTTAATCGCTGTTTTGCGGTCAAATACTTAGGGAAATTTAGTTTAAAAATTCACGGGATCCTTTTTTGAAGGTCATCCTTATTTACTCTAAATAAAAAGTTAGTCTTATTTTGAACCTCCGACCAAAGGTTTCGCCGCTATCGAACCCCAAAACAACCTCAAAAGTTTCGCGTAAAAGTTACAAAAAATTGTTACATAATCAAGTTTTTTTCGGCCAAACCAATGCGCAGATAGGGCAAAAAGATTACTGGACCTTTTCTGCTAGATCGCGCAATTTGCTAATTTGTATGGGGTCAATCAGATTTCGAGCTACGACCAAACGGTTCGGCCGCTATCGGGCTTGAAACATATATTTTTATCGAAAAAAATTCTGGGAATTTCAAATGTTCGACGCGTTTTGTCGCTTAACATTGGAAGTTAGAGCAAAAAGTCATCTATGACCTTTTTTATCTTTGTAGTTTAATTCACTTCATTCTGCCCATGAAATTTTCCGGCAGATCCGGACGTCGCTCCAAACGCGTTTCGCCCGCTATGGGGCTTACAAAAAAAATGCCTGCAGGGGTGACAGATATGCGCGATTTTTTGGACAATTTTTTTGAGGGGGTTTGAAATCAATGAAAATAATTCTTCACTTTTGGGTTTTTTCCTGGTAGGTTACACGTGGAAAGTCTATCTGTTACCAAATTTCAACGTCTCTAAATCATCTGCGGAAGTAGGTTAGAATTAGTATACGTTGAGTGATGTGTGCGTGAGTCAGTCAGTCAGTTACACATGCGGTTGTTTAAGTATATAAGGGGGGGGCTTTCAGCACTTCGGCTCGCTGGGGGCTACGCCCCAGGCCCCCTGTGACATGTACGCTTGCAAATTCGGGGCATAAGAGAGATTTTGGTGGTTTTTTTAAAATTCCGACGATAGAGGCATTACGGGACAATTTTCCCTAGGGGGGGGGTTTTAATTGTTACCAGGCGGTTTATTTACTCAGGAGGTTATCTGGTCATTTCCAGGAAAATTCCGCGGGGGGTGGTTAAAAGGAATTGATTCGGTGTTTGGTAAATCGTGATGTACGGCTTGCAATTTGGGGATAAGAGAGATTTGGGTGGTTGTTTTAAAATTCGCACATGAGATCATGCCAGGAAATTTCCCTGGGGGGGGGGGGTAAAACGTTACCGGGGGATAAGACACCAGGGGTTATCTGGTCTTACCAGGAACTTCCCAGAGGGGGTTTTTAAGAGATTTGGTGATTGGTAAATTTCAGACATGAGGTCAAGCCAGTATACTTCCTGGGCGAGGGTTAATGTTACCAGGGGGGTGTTAATACTTCAGGGGGTTTAAAGTTACCTCAGGAGATTTTATACTGGTCCCATACTAGGACAATCACGGGTGGGTTAATGTTAGCGGGTGGTTTAAATTGACACAACTAGGCCCCCTTTTGGGCGTGGTTGGTGCAAATTCGGGGGATTATAGCGGTGAATTCGGAATAGTGAAAGACCTATTTTTATTTAAATTTTCAGTTTTTTATCAAAGTTTTGAATCAAAGGCCATGTGTGTGGCCTTAAACCGTTAGGGATACGACAAATAAGTGATCTAACCTATTCTTATGGAAATTTAATTTTTGTCTTGTCGTTTATGCCATCAGAATTTAAGCTACGACTATGGTTTTAGTCGGTACAAACAAGCTTGGCATATAATAAGTCTGCACTGGTTAGCTATGGGTGTAAATAGATTTAGTGTAAATAAATTAAATAACTACCTTTATCAGATTTAGTTCAAGTTAAACAGGGGGTTATAATTTAATCAGGATGTTAAATTCAACCAGAGAAATTCACGGAGGGGGGAATTAATGTTCATCGGGGGATATAAGATCGGCGTGGTGTACTTTTCTGGGAAAATGTGGGGTCTGGGCCACGAGGAGGATATGTAGTACAGTAATTTTTATCACAAGATAAAACGTTGATCAGGGGGATTTAACATTACTTCGGAAAATTATAATTCCATTACCAGAGTGTTGATAACGGAATCATCTATTTTTCATTACAAAAAATAAAATAAAAAATTTTCAATTATAAAAGCTCTCTGTCCTATATACTATTGAAGCTTCACTTATAATGCTAGCCAACTCACGATGTGGAGAGGGGGTAGTAGTCACTCGTGGTCACGGTGGTTTATACAAGTCCAATATTGGAACCAGCATGAATAGCACTAAATATAGTTAAAAAATTTAAAACACCTAAAATTGTCGACAAAGAATTAGCACATTTATAGCATTTATCAGGCTATTACGGAAAGATAAACGTTAGAAAGCTACCTAGAACCTTTTTTTTTTTATTAGATCCTTATTCAATAGCTCAGTTACCAAAATTTTACATTTAAGCTAGGGCCAACCGGTTGTCGTCAAATTTATCGGAGCCCGGAGGTAAGTGTTTTACAGTGAAGTATTCAACATAAACAGTTTGTTTTACCGGCTAAATCTTGAAGATACGGAGCAAAAATTGTTACTGGACCTTTTTTTGTAGATCGCATTAATTTGGTACAAAAATTAAAATTTGTATTCTGCGCTACCAATAAGGAGTTTGGCCGCAATAAACGCCCAGAAAAAAAACTACTTCACGTTAAAACTTAGAAAATCAAATCCATTAAAACGCGTTTATGGGGCCAAACCATTGAGGTGTAGGGTTTAGGGCCCCAGGTACCTGACCTTTTTTGTTAGATCCAGAAGCCATTTAATAACTTCCCCAATAGAAAGTTTTGTTTGAGCTACGCACCAACCGTTTTAGCCGCTATTCGAGCCCGAAGAAGGTAAAATTTTTGGGGCGAAAATTTTCCAAAATATTTTCTATTAAATAGCGTTTTTTTGCGGACAACCAATGGAGATAGAGTAAAATAAACAATGTCACTTGACCTTTTTTGTAGATCACATTAATTTCTTAACATTAAACCTTTGATTTATTTTGACCTACCGGGACCCAATGGTTTTGCCGCTTATCGACCTCTCAAAAACAAACTTTTCCACGTAAATATTACAAAAAAATTGAACATAATCACGTTTTTCGGCCAAACCAATGGAGAGGGGGGGGGGGAAATTGTCTTTATTTTTTTTAGGGGGCAAAAAGTTAATGAGAACCTTATCTGTAGATCGCGCGAATTTGCTAATTTGATTGGTCAATCAGATTTGAGCTCACGACCCAACGGTTTTTCGGCCGCTCTATCAAGCCCGGATGTTAAATTTTTAGACGGTGAAAATGTCCAAATATTTTCATTAATCGAGTTTTGCGAGGCTCAACACTAATGGAAATAGAGTAAAAGGTCACTTTAAAACCCTTTTTTGTAGATCACATTTATTTCCTTAACTGTAATCTTTGGTTTTATTTTGGACCTCCGGGACCAATGGTTTCGACTTGCTAATCGACCCCGTAAACAAAATTTTCACGTAAAAGTTACAAAAAAAAATTAACATATTCACGTTTTTTTCGGCCAAACCAATGGAGATAGGGAAAAAAGTCATCTGAAACCATTTTCTGTAGTTCACGTTAATTTGCTTAATTTGATGGGGGTCAATCAGATTTGAGCTACGACCTACCGTTCGGCCGCTATCAGGGATAGAAACTTTATTTTAAGCGGAAATAAAATCTCTGGAATGTCAAAATTCCCGCGTTTGTGGTTTAACCACACGGAGATAGGACAAAACAAGTCACTAGTCCTTTTTTGTAGTTCACTTGCATTTCCTGTACTAAACGATTTTTTCGGTCAGATCGAAGCTAAAGCTCCAACGGTTCGCCCAGCTATCGGATTGCTTACAAAAAAGGCCTGCAGGGGTAAAGGATTAATGCAGCCGGATTTTTGGGAATTTTTTTGAGGGGTTAGAAGTTAAAAAAGTCCGGTTTTCAGGACATTTTTCCTGTTGGTTTACCATGGCAAAAGGTACTCTGTCGTGCCAAATTTCAAGTTTCTGTAGCACTTCTAGAAGTAGGTTAGAATTTGGTATACATAATATACAGTCAGTCAGTCAGTTTCAACATGCGGGCTGTATATAGTTAATTGACACAACACCCGGGGGTTTATGACACACTTTGGGCCCTTTTTTTGAGAGGGTATTGTGTCTGTGAACATAATAATATTATTCCTCTTGTTCCCTATTCTACTATTGACGCTTTAGTAAACGATCAGCCAACTCCGAAGTCACTATGAACCTTTTCCTGTAGATTCACGTGATTTCCTAAATCCCGTTTTAAAATTTGTTTTGAGTTAAGACCAACCGTTTAGCCGCTATCAAAAGCCGGAATGTAAATTTTTAGGCGGCACAGCTATCTTGAACTTGTTTAGTATAAACATAATAAAAACCAGAACCTCAAAGGCGAGTATTTTAAGTCGAACTAGGGGGTTTAATTTCACCAGGTGACTATCTAGTCAAGGCGAGAAAATTTCCCTGGGTGGGTGATTAATGTTAAGGACGGTTAAGACAGAGGAGGGGGTTTAATTTCCGTCAGGATATTGTCTGGTCATGGATGAAAACAAATTCCAGGGGGGTCGTTAACTGTTACCGGGGGATTACGTCTCCGAGGGGGTTTGATCTGGTAATAACCAGGGATCTTCCCAGGGGGGGGGGGTTTAAGAGTATTTGGTGACTGGTAAAAAATTCGGAACATGAGGTCATGGCAGGAAATTACCTGGGGGGCGTTTAATGTTTCTACCGGGGGTTTAAAACCATCAGGAGGGTTTGAATGTACAGGCAGGTTATCAGGTCATACCAGGAAATCCCCGGGTCGTTGGAGGTTTGGTTGATAGGGGGGGGGGTTAGTTATTTTTTTTTTTTTTAATACCGGGGGGTTTAATGACACCACTTGGGCCTTTTTTAGAGGGTATTGGGTCTTGTGAAACATATAAAAATTATTCCTCTGTCCCTATCTATATTGACGCCTTACCTAACGCATCAGCCCAACTCCGAAAGTCACTGACTCCTTTTTCTGTAGTATCACGTTGATGTTTCCTAAATCCCGAATTTATAAAACATTTGGTTTTGAGTTACGACCAACCGTTTTTAGTAGCCGTCTATCAACGCCCGGAATGAAAAATTTTTAGGCGAAAGATGTCCAATATTATTCACTTAATCCGCAGTTTTTGAGCGGTCAAAACTAAGGTGACAATATTTAGTAAAAAGTTACTGGACCTTTTTTGTAGGGTTCCATCATTATTTTCCTAACATAAAAACGTTAGGTCCTTATTTTGGAACCTCCGACTCAATGGTTTCTCGCGCTATCGACCCCCAAAAACCAAAAGTTTATCGCGTAAAAAGTTTACAACAAAATTGTAACATAATCACGTATTTCGGCCCAAACCAATCGAGAATTAGGGCTAAAAGGTAATTTTAACTGGACACCAATTTTTCTGATAGATCGCGCAATTTTGCTAAATTTGAATGGGCTCAATCAGATTATGAGCTACGGAACCAACGGTTTTCGGGCCGCTAATCGGGCATTGTGAAACATTATTTTATATCGAAAAAAATCTCTGGAATTTCAAATGTTCCGAGCGTTTTGTCGGCTTATACAACCATGGGATAGATAGAGCATAAAAAGTCCATTAGACGCTTTTTTGTCAGTTCCTACTTCCAATTCTCGCCCCATGAATTGTTTCCGTCAGATCCGAGCTAGCTCCAACGGGTTTATCGCCCGCTATCGGGCTTACAAAAAAAAGTGCTCTGCAGGGCGTGTAAGAATGCGCGATTGTTTTTGGGAATTTTTTTGGAGGGGGTTTGAAAATGAAAAATTTCATCAACTTTTTTCGCGGGTATTTTCCCCTTGGTGGTTACACGTGTGGAAAAGCTATCCCTGTGTTAGCCAAAATTTCAAGTCTCTAACTCAATCTGGAAAGTAGGTTTAGAAAATTAGTGATTATGACGTGGAGAGGTAGTGAAGTGAGTGAGGTCAGCTCAGTCAGTTACACATGCGGTTGTATTATATATTGAGACTCGCCTTCGGCTCTGCTTGGGGGCTACGCCCCATCTGCCCAAGGCCTCCTCATGATGATTACGGCTTGGCAAATTTCGCGGGGGATAAGAGAGATGTTTGGGTGGTTTTTTTAAAATTCCGACGTGTAGGCATTACCGGGGTAAATTTCCCTAGGGGGGTGGGTTTTTAATGTTACCAGGAGGATTTAATTTACTCAGGAGGTTATCTGGTCATTACCAGGAAATTCCCCGGGGTGTGGTGTTAAAGGATTCGGTGGGTTTTTTGGTAAATGTAGTGATGTTACGCCTTGCAAATTCGGTGGATAAAGAGATAGATTTGGTGGTGTTTTTTTAAAATTTCCGCAACGTGAGGGCATTACCGGGAAATTCCCTCGGGGGGAGGGTTTTAAGTTGTTGTTACCTGAGGAGGTTTTAATTTACTCAGGAGGTTATCTGGTCATTCCAGGAAATTCCCGGTGGGGTGGTTAAAGGAATTCGGTGTGTTTGGTCTAAATGTGATGTGACGTCTTGCCAAATTTGTGGGATAAGAGAGATTATGGTTGGTTGTTAAAATTCCAGCACATGAGATCATGCCAGGAAATTCCCATGGAGGGGGGGGGTGTAAACGTGTATACCCGGGGGATAAGGACACCAGGGGGTTATCTGATCTGGTTCATACCAGGAAGCTTTCCCAGAGGGGGTTTAAGAGATTTGGTGATTGGTTAAAATTCAGTACCATGAGAGTCAAGCCGAGTAGTATTCCCTGGGAGTGGTTAATGATTCCCCCGGGGGGTGTTAATACCTTATCAGGGGGTTTAATGTACTCCGGAGGTTATCTGGTCATACTAGGAAATCCCCGGTGGGGGGTTAATGTTAGCCGGGGGTTTAATGACACACGCCTAGGCCCCCTTTTGGGGTGTTGGTCCAAATTCGGGATAAGCGGAATTCGGATAGTATCCAGACTATTTTTTTTAAATTTTTCCAGTTTTTATCAAAGTTTTGAATCAAAGGGCCATTTTGTGGGCTTAAACCGTTATATGAGATACGACCAAAAAATTATGGACTGAACCTTTCTTATCACGGGAAAATTTAATTTTGTCTTTCGATTATGCCATCAGATTTAAGCTACGACCTATGGTTTAGTCGGTACAACGCTTGGCATAAAAGTCTGCACACTGGTTAGCTATGGTAGTAAATAGATTTAGTGTAAATAAATTAATAACTACCTTTATCAGATTATTAAGTTAAACAGGGGTTTAATTTAATCAGGAGTTAATCAACCAGGAAAATTCCGGGAGGGGGGATTAATGTTCTCGGGGGTTATAAGAACGCGTGGTACTTTTTCTGGGAAATGTGGGTCTGGGCCACGAGGATATGTGTAACAGTAAATTTTTATCAAAATTAAAACGTTGATCAGGGGGTTTTAAATTACTTCGGAAATATATTTATAATTCCATACCAGAGTGTTGATAAGGAATCACTATTTCATTAAATTAATTTAAAAAGCACTCTGTCCTATCTACTATTGAAGCTTCACTAATGCTCAGCCAACTCTCCCGATGTGGAGAGGGGGTTGTAGTCACTCGTTCACGGAGTAATACAAGTCCAATCTGGAACCAGCATGAATCGCACTAATTATAGTTAAAAATTTAAAACACCTAAAATTGACGACAAAGAATTAGCCATTTATAGCATTTATCAGGCTTACGGAAAGATAAACGATAGAAAGCTACTGAACCTTTTTTTTTAGATTCCTATCAATAGCTAGTTACCAAAAAATTTTACATTTAAGCTAGGGCCAACGGTTCGTCCAATATCGAGCCCGGAAGGTAAGTTTTTAAGTGAAGTTTTCAACATAATCACGTTTTTTACGGCTAAATCATTGAAGATAGAGCAAAATGTTACTGGACCTTTTTTGTAGATCGCATTAATTAGTAATAAAATAAAATTTGTATTCTGCGCTTACAATAAGGAGTTTGGCCCGCAATAAAGCCCAGAAAACAAAATCTCACGTAAAACTTAGAAAATCAATACATTAAAACGCGTTATGGGGCCAAACCATTTGAGGGTAGGGCAAAAAAGGTACATGACCTTTTTTGTAGATCATGCCATTTAATAAATCCCATTGAAAGTTTGTTTTGAGCTACGACCAACCGTTTAGCCGCTATCGAGCCCGAAAGGTAAATTTTTGGGCGAAAATTTCAAAATATTTTCACTTAATAGCGTTTGCGGACAAACCAATGGAGATAGAGTAAAATGTCACTTGACCTTTTTTGTAAGTTCACATTATTTCTTAAATTAAACCTTTGATTTTATTTTGACCTCCGACCAATGGTTTTGCCGCTATCGACCTCAAAAAACAAACTTTTCACGTAATATTACAAAAAAATTGCACATAATCACGTTTTTCGGCAAAACAATGGAGATAGGGCAAAAGTTACTGGACCTTATCTGTAGATCGCGCGATTTGCTAATTTGATTGGTCAATCAGATTTGAGCTACGACCAACGGTTCGGCCGCTATCAAGCCCGGAATGTAAATTTTTAGGTGAAAATGTCCAAATATTTTCACTTAATCGCGTTTTTGCGGTCAAACTAATGGAAATAGAGTTAAAAGGTCACTTCACCTTTTTTGTAGATCACATTATTTCCTAACTGTAAATCTTTGTTTTATTTTGACCTCCGACCAATGGTTTCGCTGCTATCGACCCCGTAAACAAAATTTTCACGTAAAAGTTACAAAAAAATTACACATAATCACGTTTTTCGGCCAAACCAATGGAGATAGGGAAAAAAGTCACTGAACCTTTTCTGTAGTTCACGTAATTTGCTAATTTGATGGGTCAATCAGATTTGAGCTACGACCTACCGTTCGGCCGCTATCGGGGATAGAAACTTTATTTTTTAAGCGAAAAAATCTCTGGAATGTCAAACATTCCCGCGTTTTGTGGCTTAACCACACGAGATAGGACAAAAAGTCACTAGACCTTTTTTGTAGTTCACTTCATTCCTGACTAACGATTTTTCGTCAGATCGAAGCTAGCTCCAACGGTTCGCCGCTATCGGGCTTACAAAAAAGGCCTGCAGGGGTAAAGAATGCGCGATTTTTTGGGAATTTTTTTGAGGGGTTTAGAAGTTAAAAAGTCACGGTTTTCAGACTTTTCCTGTTGGTTACATGGCAAAAGGATCTGCGTGCCAAATTTTCAAGTTTCTAGCACTTCTAGAAGTAGGTTAGAATTTTGTATACATATATCAGTCAGTCAGTTTCACATGCGGCTGTATAGTTAATGACACACACCGGGGGTTAATGACACACTTGGGCTTTTTTAGAGGGTATTGTGTCTGTGAACATAATAAATATTCCTCTGTCCCTATCTACTATTGACGCTTAGCTAACGCTCAGCCAACTCCCGAAGTCACTGAACCCCTTTTTCTGTAGATCACGTGATTTCCTAAATCCGTTTAAAATTTGTTTTGAGTTACGACCAACCGTTTAGCCGCTATCAAGCCCGGAATGTAAATTTTAGGCGACAGCTATCTTGAATTGTTTAGTATAAACAATAATAAAAACCGACCTCAAGGCAGTATTTTAAGTCGAACAGGGGGTTTAATATCACCAGGAGACTATCTAGTCAAGGCGAGAAATTCCTGGGTGGGTGATTAATGTTAAGGAGGTTAAGACAAGAGGGGGTTTAATTTCGTCAGGAATATTGTCTGGTCATATGAACAAATTCCCAGGGGGGGTTAACGTTACCGGGGGATAAGTCTCCAGGGGGTTATCTGGTCATACCAGGATCTTCCCAGGGAGGGGGGGGGTTAAGATTAAGATTTGGTGACTGGTTAAAATTCGGACATGAGGTCATGGCAGGAAATTCCCTGGGGGGGTTTAATGTTACCAGGGGGGTTAACACATCAGGGGGTTGAATGTACAGGAGGTTATCAGGTCATACCAGGGAAAAATCCCGGGGGGGGGGGTTAATATTACCGGGGGTTAATGACACACTTGGGCCTTTTTTAGAGGGTATTGTGTCTGTGAACATAATAAATTATTCCTCTGTCCCTATCTACTATTGACGCTTACCTAACGCTCAGCCAACTCCCGAAGTCACTGAACCTTTTCTGTAGATCACGTGATTTCCTAAATCCCGTTTAAAATTTGTTTTGAGTTACGACCAACCGTTTAGCCGCTATCAAGGCCGGAATGTAAATTTTTAGGCGAAAAATGTCCAATATTTTCACTTACTTAATCGCGTTTTGCGGTCAAACTAAGGGAAATATAGTAAAAAGTCACTGGACCTTTTTTGTAGGTCATCTTATTTTCCTAAATAAAACGTTAGTCTTATTTTGACCTCCGACCAATGGTTTTCGCCGCTATCGACCCCAAAAACAAAAGTTTCGCGTAAAAGTTACAACAAAATTGTACATAATCACGTTTTTCGGCCCAAAACCAATCGAGAGATAGGGCAAAAAGATTACTGGGACCTTTTCTGTAGAATCGCGCAATTTGCTAATTTGATGGGTCAAATCAGATTTGAGCTACGACCAACGGTTCGGCCGCTATCGGGCTTGAAACATTATTTTTATCGAAAAAATCTCTGGAATTTCAAATGTTCGAGCGTTTTGTCGCTTAACCATGGAAGATAGAGCAAAAAGTCATTAGACCTTTTTTGTAGTTCACTTCATTCCTGCCCATGAATTTTCCGTCAGATCCGAGCTAGCTCCAACGGTTCGCCCGCTATCGGGCTTACAAAAAATGCCTGCAGGGGTGAAGAATGCGCGATTTTTTGGGAATTTTTTTGAGGGGTTTGAAAATGAAAAAAAATTACTCCCCGCCCTTTTCGGGATTTTCCTATTGGTGGTTACACGTGGAAAGCTATCTGTGTACCAAAATTTCAAGTCTCTAACTCATCTGGAAGTAGGTTAGAATTAGTATACGTGAGTGAGTGAGTGAGTCAGTCAGTCAGTTACACATGCGGTTGTATATATATTAGACTCGCCTTCGGCTCGCTGGGGGCTACGCCCCCAGGCCCCCATGATGTACGCTTGCAAATTCGGGGATAAGGAGAGATTTGGTGGTTTTTTAAAATTCCGACGTGAGGCATACCGGGAAATTCCCTAGGGGGGGGGTTTAATGTTACCAGGGAGGTTTAATTTACTCAGGAGGTTATCTGGTCATTCCAGGAAATTCCCGGGGGTGGTTAAAGGATTCGGTGTTTGGTAAATGTGATGTACGCTTGCAAATTTGGGGATAAGAGAGATTTGGTGGGTTGTTAAAATTCGCACATGAGATCATGCCAGGAAATTCCCTGGGGGGGGGGGTAAACGTTACCGGGGGATAAGACACCAGGGGGTTATCTGGTCCATACCAGGAACTTCCCAGAGGGGGTTAAGAGATTTGGTGATTGGTAAAATTCAGACATGAGGGTCAAGCCAGTATATTCCCTGGGGAGGGTTAATGTTACCCGGGGGGTGTTAATACTTCAGGGGGTTTTAATGTACTCAGGAGGTTATCTGGTCATACTAGGAAATCCGGGGGGGTTAATGTTAGCGGGGGTTAATGACACACCCTAGGCCCCCTTTTGGGGTGTTGGGTCAAATTCGGGGATAAGCGGAATTCGGAATAGTATCAGACCTATTTTTTTTTTAATTTTCCAGTTTTTATCAAAGTTTTGAATCAAAGGCCATTTTGTGGCTTAACGTTTAGAGATACGACAAAAAGTGAACTGAACCTTTCTTATCGGAAATTTAATTTTGTCTTTCGATTATGCCATCAGATTTAAGCTACGACCTATGGTTTAGTCGGTACAACGCTTGGCATAAAAGTCTGCACTGGTTAGCTATGGTGTAAATAGATTTAGTGTAAATAAATTAATAACTACCTTTATCAGATTATTAAGTTAAACAGGGGGTTTAATTTAATCAGGAGTTAATCAACCAGGAAATTCCCGGGAGGGGGATTAATGTTCTCGGGGGTTATAAGAACGCGTGGTACTTTTCTGGGAAAATGTGGGTCTGGGCCACGAGGATATGTGTACAGTAATTTTTATCAAAATAAAACGTTGATCAGGGGGTTTAAATTACTTCGGAAATTATAAATTCCATACCAGAGTGTTGATAAGGAATCACTATTTCATTAAATTAATTAAAAAGCACTCTGTCCCTATCTACTATTGAAGCTTCACTAATGCTCAGCCAACTCCCGATGTGGAGAGGGGGTTGTAGTCACTCGTTCACGGAGTAATACAAGTCCAATCTGGAACCAGCATGAATCGCACTAATTATAGTTAAAAAATTTAAAACACCTAAAATTGACGACAAAGAATTAGCCATTTATAGCATTTATCAGGCTTACGGAAAGATAAACGATAGAAAGCTACTGAACCTTTTTTTTTTAGATCCTATCAATAGCTAGTTACCAAAAATTTTACATTTAAGCTAGGGCCAACGGTTCGTCCAATATCGAGCCGGAAGGTAAGTTTTTAAGTGAAGTTTTTCAACATAATCACGTTTTACGGCTAAATCATTGAAGATAGAGCAAAATGTTACTGGGACCTTTTTTGTAGATCGCATTAATTAGTAATAATAATAAAATTTGTATTCTGCGCTACAATAAGGAGTTTGGCCGCAATAAAGCCCAGAAAACAAAATCTCACGTAAAAACTTAGAAAATCAATACATTAAAACGCGTTATGGGGCCAAACCATTGAGGGTAGTTGGGCAAAAAGGTACATGACCTTTTTTGTAGATCATGCCATTTAATAAATCCCATTGAAAGTTTGTTTTGAGCTAACGACCAAACCGTTTAGCCGCTATCGAGCCCGAAAGGTAAATTTTTGGGCGAAAATTTCAAAATATTTTCACTTAATAGCGTTTTGCGGACAAACCAATGGAGATAGGAGTAAAATGTCACTTGACCTTTTTTGTAGATCACATTATTTCTTAAATTAAACCTTTGATTTATTTTGACCTCCGGACCAATGGTTTTGCCGCTATCGACCTCAAAAACAAACTTTTCACGTAAATATTACAAAAAAAATTGCACATAATCACGTTTTTTTTTTCGGCCAAACCAATGGGAGATAGGGCAAAAAGTTACTGGACCTTATCTGTAGATCGCGCGATTTGCTAATTTGATTGGTCAATCAGATTTGAGCTACGACCAACGGTTCGGCCGCTATCAAGCCCGGAATGTAAATTTTTAGGTGAAAATGTCCAAATATTTTCACTTAATCGCGTTTTGCGGTCAAACTAATGGAAATAGAGTAAAAGGTCACTTAACCTTTTTTGTAGATCACATTATTTCCTAAACTGTAATCTTTGTTTTATTTTGACCTCCGACCAATGGTTTCGCTGCTATCGACCCCGTAAACAAAATTTTCACGTAAAAGTTACAAAAAAATTACACATAATCACGTTTTTCGGCCCAAAACCAATGGAGATAGGGGAAAAAAGTCACTGAACCTTTTCTGTAGTTCACGTAATTTGCTAATTTGATGGGTCAATCAGATTTGAGCTACGACCTACCGTTCGGCCGCTATCGGGATAGAAACTTTATTTTAAGCGAAAAAAATCTCTGGAATGTCAAACATTCCCGCGTTTTTGTGGCTTAACCACACGAGATAGGACAAAAAGTCACTAGACCTTTTTTGTAGTTCACTTCATTCCTGACTAACGATTTTTCGTCAGATCGAAGCTAGCTCCAACGGTTCGCCCGCTATCGGGGCTTACAAAAAAGGCCTGCAGGGGTAAAGAGAATGCGCGATTTTTTGGGAATTTTTTTGAGGGGTTTAGAAGTTTTTAAAAAGTCCGGTTTTCAGACTTTTCCTGTTGGTTACATGGGCAAAAGGTACCTGCGTGCCAAATTTCAAGTTTCTAGCACTTCTAGAAGTAGGTTAGAATTTGTATACATATATATCAGTCAGTCAGTCCAGTTTCACATGCGGCTGTATAGTTAATGACACACACCGGGGGTTTAATGACAACACTTGGGCCTTTTTTTAGAGGGTATGTGTGTCTGTGAACATAATAAAATATTCCTCTGTCCCTATCTACTATTGACGCTTAGCTAACGCTCAGCCAACTCCCGAAGTCACTGAACCTTTTCTGTAGATCACGTGATTTCCTAAATCCCGTTTTAAAATTTGTTTTTGAGTTACGACCAAACCGTTTAGCCGCTATCAAGCCCGGAATGTAAATTTTTAGGCGACAGCTATCTTGAATTGTTTAGTATAAACATAATAAAAACCGACCTCAAGGCAGTATTTTAAGTCGAACAGGGGGTTTAATATCACCAGGAGGACTATCTAGTCAAGGCGAGAAATTCCCTGGGTGGGTGATTAATGTTAAGGAGGTTTAAGACAAGAGGGGGTTTAATTTCGTCAGGATATTGTCTGGTCATATGAACAAATTCCCAGGGGGGGTTAAACGTTACCGGGGGATAAAGTCTCCAGGGGGTTATCTGGTCATACCAGGATCTTCCCCAGGGGGGGGGGTTTAAGAGATTTGGTGACTGGTTAAAATTCGGACATGAGGTCATGGCAGGAAATTCCCTGGGGGGGTTTAATGTTACCAAGGGGGGTCTTTAACACATCAGGGGGTTGAATGTACAGGAGGTTATCAGGTCATACCAGGAAATCCCCGGGGGGGGGGTTAATATTACCGGGGGTTAATGGACACACTTGGGCCTTTTTTAGAGGGTATTGTGTCTGTGAACATAATAAATATTCCTCTGTCCCTATCTACTATTGACGCTTACCTAACGCTCAGCCAACTCCCGAAGTCACTGAACCTTTTCTGTAGATCACGTGATTTCCTAAATCCCGTTTTAAAATTTGTTTTGAGTTACGACCAACCGTTTAGCCGCTATCAAGCCCGGAATGTAAATTTTTAGGCGAAAATGTCCAATATTTTCACTTAATCGCGTTTTGCGGTCAAACTAAGGGAAATATAGTAAAAAGTCACTGGACCTTTTTTTGTAGGTCATCTTATTTCCTAAATAAAACGTTAGTCTTATTTTGACCTCCGACCCAATGGTTTCGCCGCTATCGACCCCAAAAAAAACAAAAGTTTCGCGTAAAAGTTACAACAAAATTGTACATAATCACGTTTTTCGGCCCAAACCAATCGAGATAGGGCAAAAGATTACTGGACCTTTTCTGTAGATCGCGCAATTTGCTAATTTGATGGGTCAATCAGATTTGAGCTACGACCAACGGTTCGGCCGCTATCGGGCTTGAAACATTATTTTTATCGAAAAAATCTCTGGAATTTCAAATGTTCGAGCGTTTTGTCGCTTAACCATGGAAGATAGAGCAAAAAGTCATTAGACCTTTTTTGTAGTTCACTTCATTCCTGACCATGAATTTTCCGTCAGATCCGAGCTAGCTCCAACGGTTCGCCCGCTATCGGGCTTACAAAAAATGCCTGCAGGGGTGAAGAATGCGCGATTTTTTGGGAATTTTTTTGAGGGGTTGAAAATGAAAAATTCTCACTTTTCGGGGATTTTCCTGGTGGTTACACGTGGAAAGCTATCTGTGTACCAAATTTCAAGTCTCTAACTCATCTGGAAGTAGGTTAGAATTAGTATACGTGAGTGAGTGAGTGAGTCAGTCAGTCAGTTACACATGCGGTTGTATATATATTAGACTCGCCTTCGGCTCGCTGGGGGCTACGCCCCCAGGCCCCCATGATGTACGCTTGCAAATTCGGGGATAAGAGAGATTTGGTGGTTTTTTAAAATTCCGACGTGAGGCATACCGGGAAATTCCCTAGGGGGGGGGTTTAATGTTACCAGGAGGTTTAATTTACTCAGGAGGTTATCTGGTCATTCCAGGAAATTCCCGGGGGTGGTTAAAGGATTCGGTGTTTGGTAAATGTGATGTACGCTTGCAAATTTGGGGATAAGAGAGATTTGGTGGTTGTTAAAATTCGCACATGAGATCATGCCAGGAAATTCCCTGGGGGGGGGGGGGTAAACGTTACCGGGGGATAAGACACCAGGGGGTGTTATCTGGTCATACCAGGAACTTCCCAGAGGGGGTTAAGAGATTTGGTGATTGGTAAAATTCAGACATGAGGTCAAGCCAGTATATTTCCCTGGGAGGGTTAATGTTACCCGGGGGGTGTTAATACTTCAGGGGGTTTAATGTACTCAGGAGGTTATCTGGTCATACTAGGAAATCCCGGGGGGGTTAATGTTAGCGGGGGTTAATGACACACCCTAGGCCCCCTTTTGGGGTGTTGGTCAAATTCGGGGATAAGCGGAATTCGGAATAGTATCAGACCTATTTTTTTTAATTTTCCAGTTTTTTTTATCAAAAAGTTTTGAATCAAAGGCCATTTTTGTGGCTTAACCGTTAGAGATACGACAAAAAGTGACTGAACCTTTCTTATCGGAAATTTAATTTTGTCTTTCGATTATGCCATCAGATTTAAGCTACGACCTATGGTTTAGTCGGTACAAAAACGCTTGGCATAAAAGTCTGCACTGGTTTAGCTATGGTGTAAATAGATTTAGTGTAAATAAATTAATAACTACCTTTATCAGATTATTAAGTTAAACAGGGGGTTTAATTTAATCAGGAGTTAATCAACCAGGAAATTCCCGGGAGGGGGATTAATGTTCTCGGGGGTTATAAGAACGCGTGGTACTTTTTCTGGGAAATGTGGGTTCTGGGCCACGAGGATATGTGTACAGTAATTTTTTATCAAAATAAAACGTTGATCAGGGGGTTTAAATTACTTCGGAAATTATAATTCCATACCAGAGTGTTGATAAGGAATCACTATTTCATTAAATTAAATTTAAAAAGCACTCTGTCCCTATCTACTATTGAAGCTTCACTAATGCTCAGCCAACTCCCGATGTGGAGAGGGGGTTGTAGTCACTCGTTCACGGAGTAATACAAGTCCAATCTGGAACCAGCATGAATCGCACTAATTATAGTTAAAAAATTTAAAACACCTAAAATTGACGACAAAGAATTAGCCATTTATAGCATTTATCAGGCTTACGGAAAGATAAACGATAGAAAGCTACTGAACCTTTTTTTTTAGATCCTATCAATAGCTAGTTACCAAAAATTTTACATTTAAGCTAGGGCCAACGGTTCGTCCAATATCGAGCCCGGAAGGTAAGTTTTTAAGTGAAGTTTTCAACATAATCACGTTTTACGGCTAAATCATTGAAGATAGAGCAAAATGTTACTGGACCTTTTTTGTAGATCGCATTAATTAGTAATAAAATAAAATTTGTATTCTGCGCTACAATAAGGAGTTTGGCCGCAATAAAGCCCAGAAAACAAAATCTCACGTAAAACTTAGAAAATCAATACATTAAAAACGCGTTATGGGGCCAAACCATTGAGGGTTAGGGCAAAAAGGTACATGACCTTTTTTGTAGATCATGCCATTTAATAAATCCCATTGAAAGTTTGTTTTGAGCTACGACCAACCGTTTAGCCGCTATCGAGCCCGAAAGGTAAATTTTTGGGCGAAAATTTCAAAATATTTTCACTTAATAGCGTTTTGCGGACAAACCAATGGAGATAGAGTAAAAATGTCACTTGACCTTTTTTGTAGATCACATTATTTCTTAAATTAAACCTTTGATTTATTTTGACCTCCGACCAATGGTTTTGCCGCTATCGACCTCAAAAAACAAACTTTTCACGTAAATATTACAAAAAAATTGCACATAATCACGTTTTTCGGCCAAACCAATGGAGATAGGGCAAAAAGTTACTGGACCTTATCTGTAGATCGCGCGATTTGCTAATTTGATTGGTCAATCAGATTTGAGCTACGACCAACGGTTCGGCCGCTATCAAGCCCGGAATGTAAATTTTTAGGTGAAAATGTCCAAATATTTTCACTTAATCGCGTTTTGCGGTCAAACTAATGGAAATAGAGTAAAAGGTCACTTAACCTTTTTTGTAGATCACATTATTTCCTAACTGTAATCTTTGTTTTATTTGACCTCCGACCAATGGTTTCGCTGCTATCGACCCCGTAAACAAAATTTTCACGTAAAAGTTACAAAAAAATTACACATAATCACGTTTTTCGGCCAAACCAATGGAGATAGGGAAAAAAGTCACTGAACCTTTTCTGTAGTTCACGTAATTTGCTAATTTGATGGGTCAATCAGATTTGAGCTACGACCTACCGTTCGGCCGCTATCGGGATAGAAACTTTATTTTAAGCGAAAAAATCTCTGGAATGTCAAACATTCCCGCGTTTTGTGGCTTAACCACACGAGATAGGACAAAAAGTCACTAGACCTTTTTTGTAGTTCACTTCATTCCTGACTAACGATTTTTCGTCAGATCGAAGCTAGCTCCAACGGTTCGCCCGCTATCGGGCTTACAAAAAAGGCCTGCAGGGGTAAAGAATGCGCGATTTTTTGGGAATTTTTTTGAGGGGTTTAGAAGTTAAAAAGTCCGGTTTTCAGACTTTTCCTGTTGGTTACATGGCAAAAGGTACCTGCGTGCCAATTTCAAGTTTCTAGCACTTCTAGAAGTAGGTTAGAATTTGTATACATATATCAGTCAGTCAGTTTCACATGCGGCTGTATAGTATATTAGATATATATATACATATATTCCTATTATTTCTTAATATTCTTGATATATATATTTATATGTATATGTATATATCCAATATTTTTTTAATATTCGTTATAATCTTTAAAGTTCACATCGGTCCTAACAGGCAAGTCAATGAAAAAATATTTTTACATCCGAATTAACATTAAAAAAGTTTTGCATTGATGATTATTTCTGAATGTTAATTATAATAGCATTTTTAAATCTTACAAAAACTGGTTGTTGATTAAAATAACGGGTAAGATATTTATATCATTTTACATATACTCAATGTATCAATTTGAGGCATAATACGCAAATATATTAAATTGACATTTGTACATTTTGTAATATTAGGAACAACAAAGCTGTTGTTACTACAGAATGAAAACCACCACCGCTGACACATATTCCTGTTCACTTTATATTTACAACCATACATTTCAATTTATTAACGTCAATGCTCCAAAATCGTATGATTTATGGCTAGCACACTAGGCGGAGAACGTAAATCAGTTTGTACATATGCAATGCTGGGAACCGACAATAGCTCTAGTAGCTGACATGGATATTCGTCACTGCAGACACATTTCTTTGTTTTCTCTTCTCATTTATATTCGTGCATTTACAACAAGTGCATATTAATATTCCAGAATCAGGCCATTATTTCTTAGCATAATAGCAAGATAAAATAAATTATTATCTTTCACTATGTGGGAATTCACCAGCAGATGTCCCTAATGTTTATGTGTAGATGTTCATCACCACAGACATACGTATACGTTTACCTTCTTATTTATATTCTTGGGTGTCAAACGTATGCGCATTAATGTTCTACAATGGTCATTAGAAGATTATTGTCTATCACATTAGCAAGGCTAAAACAAACTCAGTATGTACATACTGTAACCTAATGTTGAGAATCGCCAAACACATGCTGTCTTGATGATTATGTGTAGATTTTCGTCATAACAGACATGTATCCGTTTATATTTTTATCTTTCTTATTTATATTCTTGGGTATCCAATGTAAGCAAATTAATATTCTAATCTACGATTCTCGTAAGATGATTAATTTCTATAAAAAATAAACATAATCAGTGTATACATACTTAATGTTGAGAACAGTCAGCAGTTTGTCATCATGATTATTATGTATAGATGCTCGTCTCCTTAGACACATGTATAATTTTTCCTCCTTTTTGTTTCACCCATATTCACGATCCATTTTTTTTATTTTCTGTACATATATTAGTATTTGTGTGTTTTATACATTGAAAATTAATCATTGTATACTTTGTAATCCCGCACCAGTTATTATACTGATGTTACTTTGTTTCACTTCACATTATATTAATGCCTAATGAAATTCTGTGTTGTATACTCTCAACCTTATTAAATATTTTGGTTTTATACCAATTTCAATAAATATGTGCAAATATTGCGTACTCCTTTAGATTTATTCTTAAATTACTTTTATATTGTCAGACAAAAGCTTCTCTGAAGGACATTCGTGGCATTTAGAGTAAATGGCATGTGTAATAATAGATTGATTTTTACTCTCGAACTTTCTTCTTCAGTAATAACATTGTGATGCAATCAATCGTTTTCGTACCTCCTAAAGTCTCTTAGAAATCAAAAAGTGAATAAAAATGCTCTAAGGCCTGATCGAATAAAAGATGCAATGCGTCCTAATCGTCAACTCGTTTGGGCCCTTTACTACAACGTGGCATAAGTTGGTACAGATAACTCAAACTAACAAAGCGTAATAATATATCTTAGGTAAACTTAAACTTTTAAAGGAAACATTTGATATTAAAAAAACTGTCTACTTCTTAAATTTAAACAGTGTTCATCCCGTGAAAGATCTTAACAAACCCGTTACTTAACTCATCTCATTAGGTAAAAACCGTTATACTTACGTCTTATTCATAAAATTGCAAGTATCGACACTCTAGATATAAGAGCATATTCACTAATTTTTTATTAGGCATGGCGTTTCTGAATTGTTTTCCCTCAATGTATACAGAGTATTATTTAAGTTATTACTAGTATTTATTTAAAAAAAAAAGGAATAAACAGTCAACTTGAGACGGATATTTTGCCTTTGTGCTCTTTTATCAAATTATGTTTTAAGAAAATATGCATTGGCATTCTATAAATCTCATATTATATTCTTTATTACTTGAAAACACACTCACTAAAATCAATAGTACTCAATTATTCCTCAAAAACTCTAACTATTATGGCCCTTATTAATTTTTTTGCTTTTTGCAATGGACACGTGCTCTATGAAAGTCTCTAAGAATGTTTCGTTTAGTAACTGAAAACAAGAATTGACATAGATTAATCAAGTCTTGCGTAGATTTCGTGTATACATTTACTCATATGATTATTTTAGATTTCCACGGTGCACGGTACAAACCCTTACTGGTGATATTCCTATTAGAAAAATCAACAAAGATTTTTATATTACTATTTGCATTAAACCATTAAAGAATTATTCTCCTGTTAGCTGGGGCCAATCATGGAAAACTATACCCGAACCAGTTAATTTCATTGTTTTACATGCACATCACTGTACTTTACTGGACATTCGTTAAACAACAGAAATACGCCAATTTTCCTAAAAACACCACATATCACTACTTTCAGCTCAAAAATGTCTAAAATTATTACAATTTAGCAGTAAATATACGTCTTAAATATTTTTGAAAGTAAACCATTCGAACTGACAAAAACACCTTTTTTTTGTTTATATGTTTAATGTAAGTGGTCTGACACGGTAGGGCTTTAATATGTTTACTTCCACAACACAAGTATGACATCCATCAAGGGGCAACAGCTGCAAGAAACTTTCTTTTCAACTCTGAAATTAACTTGGGAAATGTTCAAACAACTTCTTTAAAAGACTAAAACTTAGAGCTTTATGAAAAGTGACATGACTTGTACCTCAATTTATGTATAACAGCATTATAATTCAAAAATATGTACAGCATTCATTGAAATTTAGATATCAGTCCTTATGCTTTAGATTTTAACATTGTTTTTTAAAAGTGTCGTTTTCAGTATTTTATATGCTTATTTAAGCGCACGAAAAACGCTGAAAATCTCGCAACTACCTCTTTTGTTGTAAGTTATTTTACAAAAAATTTCTATTTACTTTCCATTCAAAACTTTATTATTTTCTGCGAAAAACACAATTCTTAAAAAGCACTTCTGTGAGACAGGTTTAATATTATTTTTTTTGTGCCAAACATCAAATTAAAGTTGTAAACAAATAATTTATGGAAATATCATGTCAGCTACTAGTGGGATCAATAACTTTTAGATATTCGTACAAAGCATATTACGTATAGTCTGTAATAAATTGATGTGGAAATCATTGAGCTTAATTCACATCTGAGGGATTTTTCAGATTCTCAGATATCGATGGACAATGAATAACTGTTTACCACAGAATTGTATTTATTATTTATAAAATATACCACCCACCGTTTGTTGCTCCTTCAGTAAATATTTGCCATAAAATAATGTCAAAGGACACGAAATTGAGTGCCGATGGCCGAGTAAGACGTTGGACCTTGGGTCTGATTTAGAGATAGCGCAGGTTCAAATCCTGTCTGTTGCCGTTGCACTTTTTATCAGTACCTTCGACCTAGTACTGTATCGACTCCACCCCGAGGTCTGTTTGATAAGATCCTCGCACAGGCTAGTGGGCCATGAGGTCGGACAGAATAAGGCTTTAAAGGGGATCGGCCTCTCCTTAAAAAAAAAAAAAAAAAAAAAAAAAAAAAAACTAAACCTTGTAAGACTCACAGTTTCCATCAATACTAAACGTCAGGCAGTGCTTCTCTTATAAATATTTGTAGCACACTATGGCATATGGTATTTATAATTAAGAAACGTTTTATTTATAATTATGATATTCTAGCAATACCTGTAACAAATTTCGTCTAAATCTATTCTCTGCATCTGCGTGATTTAATATTAAACATTAGAATCCAAAAATATTCAAACATCAAAACACCATTCTGTAGAATCATTCTATTTATAATGTTAACGGCTTAAATAGTTGTTTTTGTTGAGTTTTATTATAACATTTTTCAGTCTATGATTCACTGATTTATAAATACTTCTGTGTGTGATATTGCTCATGATTTTGAACAAAAGATTACCTTTAGACATGTGTCGTTTAGCCACAAGCCTCTATTTTTTATTTTTATAATTGCATCAATAGAACTAGTGAAGCTACAGGTACTAGCTTTGGAACTTTTTTTTTTTTATTTTCATTATAATTGAAAAGGTAATTTTTTATAAAATCCGTCAACACATAAGCGAGCAGGACCGTATGCAAATCTAGTAAGCAATTCTAGTAACTTACGTACAAAATTTAACACAACATTCAGTTCTGCGTGGTCAGAACGATCAAGGACGTATAAAGGGTTGATACGGGATTGCATACTCTAAAATAACTATATTCTTTTAAACGTATAAATATCCTAAAAGAGATATAATTTGACACGCATACGCAAAGGCATATATAAATAACAATAAGGCACTCCTACTTCTCTTATATATGAAATTTACATCACAAAGTTCATCGCAATATTTCACTAATTCTCTGTTATAGGGAATGCAAAATTCATACACATTCGGAAACTTTTTATATTTAAATTGCTAATAGGTTATCATGCTTTTGTGTAAAGATTAATGAAGAAATTAGTTTTACTTGTATTTTTTTATCAAAAAAATACTTAATTTATGGGTAAAATACAATTATATCATTTTAAATACTTGTGGGGTTTGCTCTTTACAGGCAAATAATTATAATCACATGAGATACTTTTTTTGTCAATTTTGTAAAAAATGATAATGTAGCCCGGGTGGTTTACAATTTTACGAAGATTACACTATCTACAGTGTAACACGTACATGTTCTAACACGTATTTACTTTTATTCAATCCATGTTGAAAGATTGTCCTCACATTAAAACTAATGAACGTTTTATCTTTGTGATATAAGCGGTCACCGAGGAGGAAACAATGTAAATGCCAATGGACTTGGACTATGATTGGACATTGGAGTGGGCCTTTTGTAACGTAATCGAGCGTGAAGCTAGGATCTTGCCATGTTGATACACTAATACTAGCTACAAACTGATTGGCTTTTCTCGTCAAATATGATCGCTGATGCGTCACAAATGATCTATTGGTCCTGGAGCTATGTTCGATTTTGTACTTATATCGGTAGCATAGATAATCTTGCTGGAGTTTTCATCCTCTTTTATATGTAAAATCATTTACTGTGCTTATATAAATTTTAAGCGAATTTGTATGTAAAATATTTGATATTTATGTTACATTTATTTAAATTCTATTAATAAAAATCATTTAAAAATAATCAATTTCTTGATATACGTCAAGGACCGTTCTTGAGATGATTTACAGACAACTCCACGGACGTAGGAATAAATTTTATAGTTCGATTTAATTGTATTACTCCGTCAATAAATCTCATATTATTATTGTAATTATCTCTAATGTACAAATTTATTATGAAACTTAAATTATATTATTGATCTAGGTACTAAAGGTTTCACATGTAAAACATTTAGAGATCTTAAACAAAGTGAAATTGAGCTCCACCAGTTTTATAAACCAAATGGAATATGGCAAATGAGGGTTTCCAGGTTGACTGTACGTACGGATTTTCTTTTGATGTAAGACAAACCACAAGACCTAAAGCACGAGATTGCCTCGCTATCAAATTAGCCAGGTTCTGGACGCATACTAATTAGCCAACCTCTGAACAGCCAACTTGGGAGAGGTTTGGCTGCGTGGCTACTTAACGCGACCCCATAATACTACAAACAGGTTTTTCAAACACAAATAATTACATGTACATGGAAATGACTATATTTTACGGTTAGTTTGTGGTTAGATTAAGATTCAAAATAAACCCATGTGATAAATGAATACTATTACTTTTCGTCTTGATGGATCTCTTCTGATGAACATGGACTCAAGGTCCCAGGATCAATTTTGTGGTAGTATCAGATATCAGCCGCGGCACTAAGCAGAAGGTAAAAATGGAGCTAACCTCAACACTCTCATTGAATCAAATTTTCCCCAAATTTCTGTGTTAATATTCTAAGGAAATGTCACAGCGTTCCATTACGCGTTCCTATTCAAAAAAACGCCCACATTTTTTACATGTTTAAACTAGATATTGTAAGTGTTTTATTTCTATAAGCTAAATGCTTAAAAGTATCATCATACTTTGGACGATGCTAATTTTCCTAGGTTATCGTGCTAGGATAACAGATATAGTAAGAAATTATAATAAAGTTATAGATTACCACCCGTAAACTAGGTTATAGGACTATAGATAATATTTTGTTTTTAATGAACTCTTACTACCCAATTTTATATTGGTTTGGTTAAGTAACAATGAATACGTAATCAATAGAAAAATAACAACGAACATTTCATCAAATACAAGAAAACAACTATTTGCACATTGACTCGTAAAGAAGGACAAGAATAAAAGAACATAAAGTATTGTTTCTCCGTACAGAAATTTTATAAAATTATGTATTTTCAAATATACCAGGTAATCTATATATAAGGAATGTTTACACAGTATCTTTAAAAGACACTGCTAAATAGGACAGAGATACTCTAATAAAGAATGAACCCTAATGCATCTTTATGTTCTTGCAAACTAGGTAAATAAGACCTCCGTGATTCCAATGCTACTCACGGAATACGGTCTATGTAAACTAAACTGATCTGGAGACAAGTTGAATACTGATTGCATAGATCCCAACTGCTTGTACTAACCTTGCAGTATAGCAAACACAGTTTGGTTTCTTTAGTGTAATCATTAACCAATTGATTGTTTATAATTAATCTTTAAATTTTTAAACTTGTTAAGTACTACTCTACATATGCTCATTAATAGTAAAATGACGAGAACTGTATAGTGATATTCGTACATTTGAAATAAAATTTTCATGTAGAGCAATAATATTCCCACGTGAAAATCTGAATTATTCTACAGTTATTCTGTACATAGAACCGTATTCTAAGAAGACGGCTTGAGTTTGGAACTATAATTTTACTTCAAAATACAAAACTCTAGCTAAAGCACTGATACATATGTGAAAATATTAATTACTCTTCATATAAATTTATTAGTGTGCCCCTTATAAACAATGATGTGCAAGATATTATAGTCTATCAATAAAAAAGTGATTTCTATCCATGCACCAGGCTAACTTTATAATAATTTAGATTAATTTAGAGAGTATATCGTTATGACGTTATCTAATATTTATATCACATCAATTAAGCGTTTGCAATAAAATAAAGCTTGATTTATTATTTTGAACAAATATATGAATGGATTAATTGTAAAATACTCTCGTAAACCGCTTCAAGGCTTTTGTTTAGAGGCCCTTTTGAGGGATGAACAAGTGGACGTTAGGGCACGTCACAGGGATCGTTAATTTGCAACTAATGGAAGGGGAATGTCCTGTTTTGTTGAATACTGGTACATGGATAAAGTATCATATTACAAAGCACTGCACTATCAAAATTAGTACACATATATGCTCAAATGGATAGACACTATTTTTTAATACGAAACAATAATATAATACCGTCCTTTGCTAATATCTAAAGATTAAAGAATTGATTTCTATATGTCGTTATCTAATACTTTAGATCACATTAATTAAGTATTTTCTTAAGTATCATCATAAAAGAAGATGAAGATTTTTTTATTATAACAAAACATATTTGAATATATTAATCGTAATGTGCTCTCTGAAACTGCTTCAAGGCTTTTGTTGAGGAGACCCTTTAGATGGATGAACAAGTGGAGGTTAGGGGACGTCACAGGGATCGTAATTTGTACCTAATGGAAGGGCAATGTTTCAGTTTGTTCAATACTGGTACAAGGATAGAGTTTCATATTACAAACAACTGTACTATCTATATTAATACACATATAAGTTCTAATGTATGGACACTATTGGCTAATATGAAACAATAATATAATAATGTAGTTTGCTAATACCGTCCATAGATTCTTATTTAAAAAAGTTTATTAGGAGAACTGCTCTCGCGGGAATAACGTTACTGATGTGGTGAACATTGAATAAGTCTCACTTCTATTAGCGTTCATGCATTTTAAGGTATGTTATGAATCTGTTAACTCTATTTAATTTCGCAACATTTAAAGCAAACTTCAATTTATAGCACGCTACGTAAATAATGTCAGTTGGAATTGTACAAGTAATAAAGTTACCATTAATTTACCAAATTATGGTTTTAGTAACAAGTGAATATTTCTATATTATAAATCGTTTAAAAATGTAGTACTTATAAACAATTAACTATCTACATTTTAGTAGAACATTTAATTGAAGAAACATTAAAAATACATGTGACTGGAATATTTTAACGGGTAACATAACTATTATTCTATAGTAATTTGTTATGTAATATATTTCTCTTGATCAGGAACGGTATTATATAGATCATTTTACTCGTGGACACGATACGCTATCTTCCTTACCGAAGATTATCTGTAGCTAGAGATGTATCACAGTTTAACAGATTGACTGCGGCAGGTAGGCACTGATATAAGATAGATTATTTAGACGTGAAAGGGTTCGCGCATGTAGAGGTGAGGGAGTTGAGGGTAAAAGGAGCGGGAAGGCAGGTGCAGCTGGTAGGCTACTAGCACTGTTGCAGACGTTGGGTTGACGCGCCCATAGACTTTCATTGTACTTGTTATCACTGCACCACTCCGAGATATTTTCCGTTAAGAAAAGTAAATATCACTAATAATAAATTAATTTCTGAGTTGTACATTTCAGAGCTATCTTAATTGTCCACTAAAGGAGGAATCCCAGTCATTCAGACGGTGATTCGTTGTTCAAAATTGCTGGGGAAATCGGCATCCCTTCTCTCGCTGTCACTGACACTAAGCTCGCTTTCAATATCTTCTCCCAAGCTATTAACAAATCTCTCCGGTTCGCAGGGGGTTTTTCTATTCATCTTGAGTAATGGAATCAAATATTTCCTTCGCTATTTCCATAACACTGTTTGTTGGAAAATTTAATATTTATATTTTTCATGTACTCCTTTATCGTGGCCCTAACAATGGGTTGAGGTCGTGATGATATGGGGGTAACCACACAAGATTTTTAAACAATGGCTTGTGCATTGGTATTAGTTATACAGTTTAAGTTTTAACACGATTGAATTGTGACTAATACATTTCTCGGCTAAACATTTGATGATATTGTTTTTTAAATTTGACTGTGTGGTGCCGGATTTAACTGTTTTTTAAAACAGTTATTATGGAAAATGCGTTGTCAATTACTAAAACACTTATTATTCAGATTTGAGACCAGTTTGTCTTCAACTCATTATTGGTAAATTTTAAACTCATAGTGTTGAAATATATAAATAAAGTAGTACACTTATAAATATTATGTAACAATAATTTCCTTATTTGCTGTTACTCCATAGGTTTTCCACAATTAATTTGCTAAAACGTTTATTTTAGATTATCTATTGACACTGTAAGCACATTACCTAACAATATACACGAAACGGAACTTACACTTTGATATTAACACGAAGAACAAATTTCTTTTCAAGTCTGAGATTTAGAGAAGCCTATAGCTCGTGGAGCTGGATAACCCTTTCTCACCTTCTGTCTGCACTAAAGCTCCACAATGAATTGAGCAATAGACTTGAAATTGAGCATTAAGCTTCATTTCGAAATGTGTAACACAGAATTCAATAATGGTGGATATTTTTATATTTGTCCTATAAGTGACGATTACGGTAATCATAATATATCAGAATAAATAATTTGTGAACAGATTAATTACACTTATAAGATTTAAAAAATATTAACGTATGTAAACCTAACTACCCAAACACATAAGCCATCATTTTTGGTAATTAATTTACTTGACAAGTATTGTAGTTAAAGGTTTATATGGAGACTTTAAATTTTGCTTGTAACTTACTTTCTACAACAATAAATTCTAATACATATTTTGTTTAATTCATTTTTACATGATTGTGTCTGTAAAGCAGGACATCTCAAAAATTACATAAAATATAGATTAGAAATTTGCTTGCAACTTTATGTGGCATACTTCTACATTATCTTTATAAGCGAGGTTAACATGAACTCTCTCAAATAACTGAGTACTTACATGTGTTTTTTTGTTATAGATTTTACATATATTTTTGTTACAGTATTATAGATTTAAGGAATAGACATTTGATATTTATAAATATTACTTATGTTATAAAAGCTAGAAAATACCAAAAACTCCATAACTTACTTCGATCGCCATGAAAACTGAATTACCGCGCAATGCAACTTGGAAACGGTTGTGCTGCAAGATTTTTTAAATTTTCTTACTGTTGTCTACGGTACAAACTTATATATGTTATGAATTAAAACCATTGCAGTAATACAATATAAATGTCAAACATAAATGTACCAACCCTTATCATTGACTGTCCCCTTTATTAGACTGTATGATTTTATATTTAAATCCAAAACTCAATTATTGTAGAAGTAAAACTAATGTTTTATGCCGAGCTGCTAATGAGCACATTTATATTCATGTCGCGTCTTCCGCTCTTCCATTCCTGAAGGTAAGAGTCTTTCACAGACGCTTTGTTTGAGTGCAAATGCCAGACCGTTTAAAAGTACTTCTACTCCAATGTAATAATTGAAATTCAATCCCCAAAATACTTCCTTAATGTAAAATAAATACATAATTGTAATGTTTGTTTTAACGTCAAATTATTCTTGAATTAAGTTTTGCTTATGGTATTATATATTATAAATATTTATATACGGGTATAATTTTTATGTTTATTTGAAGGTAACATTTAAAATATTTACTTAGCAAATAAAGATTATGTGAGAACTTTTATTTATTAAAATTACTTAAGTCTTTGGTATGGAGGGATTGCATGAAGGCCATAAGATATTACCCAGAATTTAATGTGAACCTGTACGTACAACTTCCCCTTACAACATTAAAAAAATACTTTTTTGCTCTATAAGTAACTTTTAGTTAACTTAGAATTTTTACAAAATACAAAAACAATTTAAAAAAATTCCATATGTAATTTGAGAATATTATATAATTTTACAAGTTAAAAATACTCTAAATATTCACAGATGTAAAAGTTATCAGATTACCCGGATATGTCACAAAAAATTTAAAGATTCATTATTGTATAGTTTCTCAGTCATCTTTTTCATTATGTTCACAATATTATATTTAAGACAATTTAAACACAAATTGTTATTTAAACCAAGATATGTTTATTTTGCTTGAATCAGAACTATTTTAAGAATGGCCTGAATTAGAAAATTTAAATGCACACACGATGTTATTCGAATATACTTGAAATTGTAATAATTACAATGTTTTACGCTTTATTTCTTTTCTCTCCTAACATAGTTTACCGTAGTCTATAAAAACAATACGTAAATTTGTTTTATTTTCCACGCAGAAGAGTGAGTAAAATTAACAATCAAACGTTGTGACACGATTCGGTAATAGAAAGGTATACATGCGGAAACAAACACAACTAAAATTGGACATCCAGTTTGACTGTGGTTTAACCGGGAAATCCCATTTCAGCTTAATGACGTGTAACGAAGGTAGTGTATATTGTATACACATGTTTTAATCGGAATTCAAGTACTTTAAACAGAGAACAAAACACGATCTCTATGCAAATTTTTTGACGTGACAACGTCATAAATTAGGTTGCGGCTCGGAGTCACTCATGAAAAAGTGTAACGCCCGGTAACGTTACGATGCCCGTCCAGTGGGTCCGCCGCACGGGATCCGCACGGGATAAAGCAGATAACTGTGGGTCCGCCGCACGGGATAAAGCAGATAACTATGTTTATTCGTGAAAATGTGGAGTGCTTAGATTCGTCATTTACAACAACTACAACAATAAAGGTAAATAATTGTACACTGATATTTCATTATCGTAAACTATGATTGATTGATTAATTGTTAGATTGACACAAAAGTTGAGAAAACTGAGTTTATAGGTTATGTCATACTATTGACAAATGTTGATAGTGTTAAGTAAATTATTAGTTTAAATCACTCTGCAATCAATCGTAATTCAGTCGATTGAGAAGAAACAGCGCGTATTGCTAGTCAAAAATTTAAAATAACAAATTATAACCTCTAACCTGTAATAACAGTGCGACCAAACAAAACGAACTAAACCGACCAATCACCGCGCGCGGAGTTAGAATTTAACTGTGTTTAGCAAGAATTTCAAATTCCAATTTTAGTAAATGTTTTATTCAACTTTACCATTTACAATAACAAATTTTAATTAATTTCAAATTATGTACAATGTTTTAGTAAACAAAATATATTTTCTATAGTTAAAATTTGTGCAATTCTTATTTTCATTCAATTCCTTGTTCCTATTGTGCAATTTAATAATATTCATATCAATAAATATTCTACCGAGAAAAAGACGTTGTCACGTAAAATCTTCGCCCGTAAAACCGACTTTAAAGGCAACCATAATTTTTTTTCAAAATAAAAATCTTTACTAAACAAACATTTCTTATTTTGTTTCTAATATAAAATTAAGGAGAATATTGGTTATGAATACACTAATGGATGTTTAATTATTTTTTTACACAAAGTAAATTAGAAACCGTAATCTATTCTGTTTCATACCTCTATTTTATTTTACATGGAACAAAATCTTATCAAATATATTTCTTGGGGATTAAAATGTCTTAATTATTGTTTAAGTGTCTATTTTCCATCAGGTACCAGCATTTCATAGTTTGTCATGATAGTTTGAAGGACAAATAGTTTGCTGCTTGAAAAAAATTACATTATTAAATTTAAGCGTAAGTGTACACATTACAGACTTGATTTTTTTATTCTTAAAAGTTAGAAACATTTTTCTATTTAATGTTATCATTCAAACCCAAATTACGTAGATAAAATATTTGTATGTTATAAGATCAATAAGTAATCATTGTTAATCACCCGATCAATAAGATTATACTTTATATTCTGCTCAGAGCAGTCTGTACAAATATTAATTTCGAACCTATTAAAATATTTAACTTTAATCACTTTTACACCTAAATTTTAGGCATATTTCAAAGAAACCTGAAATCCAAAAATATAAATTTATATATTATACATGGTGTTTACTAAAGGTATTCCAATATTATAGTATTTCGTTCTAGACGTGAAAATGATCAAAACATTTCATATGGGGGTATGTCCTAAAACTTGATTGTTACCAAAAAAAGTTATGTCTTTTTATACCAGTAAAGATAAAGTTATGGAACTTTCCAGTTATGTTGACCTTTTTCATAATCATTTGAGAAAAAAATATTTATCTTTACCCGTTTCAAAATGGCGGCCAATCATACATTTCGGTGTTAAATTTCACAAAATAGATAACCTGTATGACAATTTTACATGAATAATAAATTGTTCTAAACTCTATTTTAAATCTAAAAGTCGTTGTTTCATTAAGATGGGATAAAACACTACTGATTAGTACTACCAAAACATAATACCATGTTTTTAAAACATTACATACTCAGGGAATGTGAAAGTCAAATAAAAAAAAAAAACAAATAACATGTAATAGTGATAAATTAAATTTAAGTATTAGATGTGCAGTAGAAGTAAAACACTCACAAAATCGGATAGTTCTCACTTTGACACAACAACTTATAAGAATTGCTCAAAGTGGCGTCCTCCGTTAAAAATCAGGCATCAAAGCGCCTCCTCATTGACTGGCGGACTCTTTTAAAAATTCCAGGTGTCTGCTGGATTGTACCAATGCCATTTAATACCATTGCTCGCAACTCTTCGATGTTATCTACGGGAGTAGAATAAACCAGTGACTTGAGGTGGCCCCATAGGAAAAAGTCTAAGGGATTAAGGTCCGGGGGACCTAGCAGGCCAAGGAAACTGGGCCTCCACGACCGATCCATTTGTTGTTGTATGCTCTATCCAAATAGTATCCATATATATATATATATATATATATATATATATATACATATATCATATTGTATGTATATATACACACACAGGCTAAACTACGTTCATAGGAAGCTTTTGTTTATATATAGTGTAGATTAATTTACACTTTTTATAAAATTTGAAAGTAATGCCAAGCTACATTTATACTAACTGATATTTTAAAGTTTTTAGCTTTTAAACATGGTGGCCATTTAATTTTAGTATACAATTGAATCGTTATAATTGAATATTCCGTTACATAAAATGTATAGGTATAATCTGCGGTTATACCTGCCTCGTATTAAAACTTCGGCAACGGAGTATACAGGTGAAATTGTCACTCATCACGTGTTGTTTTTATTTTTTTTTATTTATTCACTTCTTCTAATTTTTTTACTTTTTCAAGATGCATGTAGAACCTCGAGTCCATCATTAAAATATTGTCCGTTGGGTGATCAAAGTCCACGAGGTGATATGCGAAAGTGGACCTTTGTTTGGTTTTGGCTATAACGTGTTTTGAAACTGCACCCCCTGTATGATCTATGTAAACGTAGCGACAATCGGTATATTTAATTTTATACATTCTTCTGTTTTCAAGTTTTTCCTTAGTTTTTTGTGAATATGGGAGGTGATAACGAGTTTAGTTGACTTTTTAAAAGTCAATTGAAGACTTTATCTTTAGTTATTTCTTAAGGACCTATTCTAAGTAGAGACCATATTCCAAGTACTATATTTTATCATTTCTATTCTGGTATTTGTTTGTCATATTTTTAGTATAACCATTTAAAAGTACTATGTATGTATAGCTCTTATTAGAAGTCTTCCTTAATTAACGGGAATGTTAACAAATTGTGTATCGTTGAGTTGTAAGCAGAAACCTTCCGTTTGTAATGATGATAGGATGTAGCGTGATGGTGGGCAGAAGTTGGAGTTTTTTTATATATACTAAGTAGAAGACTATTGTTCACTTTTATATTGTTAAATCATGGATGTTTATTCTATTTAACTCTTACGTTTATAATTTGAATTCAAGTTTTGCTTCAATTTCGTTAATTAGCTGTGGAATAAATTCAAGTGACTGTTATTAACAATAAATAAAACTACGCTATCATCCAAGTATCTCTTGTATACAAGTAGCTTGTTCTATGTATGTTACTCTCTGATAATATTTATTCTACTTCGATATTAAAACAGTCCATGTAATTTCCTGTATGGCACTAAAAGAGTCAAATACGTGACTCATTTTATGGGTTCTTTAACCTCGAAATTGGTTATGTCTTTTATTGATTCCGGTTTTCAAAAATTATACTTGTAATAAATTCGTTCATGGTTAATATTTAACTTATTGCGTAAAGCTTTATTTAATAATATATTAAGAACAAGCTACTTGGCAAGTAATTTCATTTTGAAAAACAGGAGACCCATGAACATATTAATTTTTTATGGCATTCCAAACATTCCTGAGGTAAGTGATATTCACTAAAAGACATTTCAAGCTCATAATAATTTTGCTATTTAAGTTTAAACATGGTGCCCTGAAAACAGAAATCGAACCTATATTCATAAGTACCTCTAAAATATATGGAATTACCTCCTATATTTCATGTTTTATTGAACATCAACAATGATTCAGTAATGTTGACTTTTTTGACTGGCATAAAGAAATCCTAATTATAAGGGAACTTCTCAGTTATAAAGTAACTGACCTTAATAAATTAATAATTACACGAATTCGCTATTACCTGTTTAAATATGTATACATTATTATTAATTATTAACCTTGAATTTGGTAGATTGTTAAAAGAAAAATTTACGTTCTTATGACTAAGCAAAACGGAGGCCAGTGAAGTGTGCTAGCATACATTTTCTACATATGAATGCTCTATGTGCATATCAGGCACTCTATGTGTATTCATGTAAAATTTCAGAACAATCGATAAAAACTGAGTGTCTTTGGCGTGATTAAGTAAGATTCATAAAAAAAACATATATATACATTATTATATATTTAAATAAATTAAAGTAAAGTAATGTTTTATTTTACCAGGCGAAGTTAAGGCTAAGAAGCCCTCCCTAACACTTAACAACGGTTTATTGGTGTCCGAGCCACCACCAATGTCTTGGCAGGCTGGCTGCTTGCAAGGTAGGATCTCTGAGCGGCCATCCATCGAAGCAGCAGCCTCGCTCGTATATATATATATATATATATATATATATATATATATATATAAAATTTCGTCAAAATTTTACGGCCGGGCAATGTATAAAGACTGAGTCAATTCTGCAGCAGTTTACAACATGTTTTCTTAAATAATATTATAGCTGTTTACAATGGAATAATTCTATTAGTGGGGATTATAAACATATCTCAGTTGTTTAATTTTTTTATCAATATCAACCCGTTATACACTGTTAGAATGAAGTCTGAATAATTCTATTTTAGTTTTATATAATAGAGATGTTAAAAGTATTTACAGCATATTTTTCCCAATCTTCACTTTGTTTTTCACAACTTTGTATACAGAACATTTTTAAATATATTACTTGTTAGTAATGTGTTAGAAAATGAATTTATTTTTCACAAAACGCGATTTTTATTACCTGTGAATGCTAAGAACTGAATAAAGTTTAATGCAAAATTGTATTTAAACTACAATTTAAAATAAATAAATTGACATTAAAACAAAATACAATTATATTGTTATTAAAATTATTTTATCTTCCTTCTTATATAAAGTAAACCAGATATAAGTGGTGCTCACAAAAGTAAGCAGAGTTGTCATAAATATGCTGAATAAAAGCGGAGAGCAGCTGACGGCTCCCAGTCATCATTGAACCTATTTGTGTCATCACCAAAACCTAATTCCTGCTTGTTATTGTATTTTTGCTCCTCTATGTCAATCGTCTATTCACCCCGTTCATTATGGGAGCCGAGATAAACATCTGAACAGTTGCTGAGTAAATTTTTATCGAAGTTCATTTTATACGGATTTCAAGTACTTTACCGTTGAGAGAGTAATTCAAAATTATCTAGCTAGTAGAATAAACATTTGTTGGCTGGTACTTCTGCGCAAAGCTATTTGTGTAGGATAATAATTATGAATAACTAGATATCTAGTGATATAAATACGTTCGTATCGCTTAATTTTCATGCAGACACTGAAATACTAGTTGACTCTGTGTAGAGCTTCACAAATAAATGGAAATAATACTTCTAGTATGACAAGTACTGTGTAATAAATATTTTCGTAAATACCAAATTGAAACATTTATTCAAAGTTGCATTATTAAAGAGCATGTTATATTTTACTTTAATTTAAAAAGTATTTAAGTTATTGTTTTCGAAACCGCATTGCACTTTGCTAAGACGAATGTTCTATTATTTAATTTTAATATTAAATGGCTATTTCTTGACTAAATTTTGAGATAAGTTATTGAGCTTCTTTAGTCAACAATGTACGAAAAGTAATGATAATATATTTTAGTAACGAAGATGAAGAAAATAAACTTATTATTAATAAAAAGTAAACTCTGTTAACTGTAAATGTTTAGAAGTCCATCTACATTTTGTGGAAACACTCTTATGAATTTCTTATTTTCAGTATTTCTTAGAATATTATACCTAGTGTTGTTCAAACAATTAACAATAAGTATATCATGTCCAATTAGCATTTAATGGCTGGCATTTACACTCCCTATCACTCAATGGGCTCATAAATGTTCATTTCTCTTTGTTTGTCGGTCCATCTGTCTGACTTTCCACTCAGTCTCTCTAGAATGAATTAACAAACAGAATTTAAACTTTGAAAGAATTTTCATTTCTATATAAACAACATCGATTCAGATTATAGTGCATATCACTCCATTGGTTATAGATCAGTGATAGCATCCACTTTTGCATTAGTCTTATATGTGAGAACAAGAAAATCGTGGAATATATAAATTTTTTAACAAGTGAGTACGATCAAATGACATTGTACACATGTTGCTTAATGAAATATGGTACAGATATGAAATGTTACGTGAGGTATACTCTTTTTTATGATCTATAAAAGTTTTTCTTTGTTCACTTAATTTATGCCAGAATATTATAGTATTGATGACTATTTAACAAGTTGGCTGTCAATGTACTTATCGATTAAGTTTTTTTCTTAAGAGTACTGTTTCATAGTAAATGTTGTAAAAGTTTGACTATAACTTTTTTGAACCATAGATAAATTTACTACCTTATTACCATGAACTGTAATAATAAAAAGTTTAAACCGAAAATGTCAAGTCTGTAAGGCCTCTTACTTATTTTATTTTTAATATACATTTAGACCATTGGGCAAGGTAAAAAAATAACATTAATAACGTATTAAGTGAAACAAATCAAGTTTAAATCTATTTTCTAAAATATTATCAGGAATTTTAAAACTATTCGGAAGATTTTAAAGTGTTTGATTCAGGATGCAGACACAATTAGGCCTAGTATAGGATTCTAATAATATATAATGATAATCTAAAAACATACAAAATATAACGATGAAATGAGCTGCACAGTTAAAATGTTGTATGCATTCCTCAAAGACGTATGATAAGCGAAGCGACGTGTACTCTTAACTTATTACTTATATACACTGTACAATACTTTGTATGACAATACTGCCATTTAAGAATTTTTAAGCCCGCCACACCAGGATGACTCAACAAAAAAATTACCCACAACTTTTCAATATTAATTTATTTCACTTAGTCATCTTGCCTCATCCCTTATATCTCTTTAGCTCTTTAGTTAAATTCCTTGGTTTAACATCTGTTAGTGCACTCTTCAGGTCTCGGATTTTTGTAGCATGCTAAATAAAAGTTGTTTTTATTTCAGGATAATACATCCATATATTGACGAGGTATCAATGCTCGTTGTGTATCATGGTTACATATCTTTTCTTATATACCATGGAATAGAATTTTGAGTTGGTTCATCTTACGCATTTAAGCTTTTCATTAAACACAAAAGTGAGGTCCGTGCTATTTTAGACCTTCCCTCATTTACTTTATGCAGGAGTATTTTCACTTAAAGTTTTACCTTTACTGGGCTTTACAGTTTTAAGTCTATTCATTATGTCCTGAGGAATTCTCGAAACCTCCAGACAGTTAATGCGGATCAGGTTTCCACCAGGCACGGCAAGTATCTCCGTACCGTGTTTCCAGTCATCGTCTTACTATCTCCGAGGATGAGGTGTCTCATATGAGATTTCTATTCTTCAATAGGATACCTTTTGAAGTAAAAGCATGGCTAGGTAAATAGTTTTAAAAACGTTAAAAATAGACAGAGTGTTTTACTACTTGGAAGAACTTTTAAGTGCCACGTATTTTTATTTTGTATTAAGCACTATTTGTTTTAATTTCATTGTAAAAAGATAAATAGCTTGTATCAAAGTTGAACAGTTGACGTCTGAAATATAAATCTAAACGAATTATCTATTCCGAAATGAATAATTTTAATTTGAATGTATAATTACGATGCACGTTTAGTTTTTAATAATAAACTACCGGTTACCGTCTTTATTATTATTAATTACAATTAAATTTTTGTTTTTTTTTAATTACATTAGCATCCTTGTATAAAAAACACTGGAATTTTATTGGTATTCAGTGTAAATTTATTTCTAAATTGCTCGTATACGCCTTATAGGCAAATTTATTGGTATCAAATGTCATTCCAAAAATATGAATATAAAATGTATCAATAATATCAGTATTAAACCATTATTTTAACCTTTATAATAAGCCACTTATCATATTATTAATATTCCTTTGCCAAACATTTCATAAAAGAAATTTAGATAAGGTTATGAATTATTGTCAGACCTCCCATTTCTTATTTTGTTGTACGCTTTGTTTCATAAAGTCATAAAAACAGATTCATAAAAGAAATAAAAACACAACGGCGATTTCAAACCAAAATATTCTGCTGACAAGCCTTCTGGATGTCTTTTGGGGAATAAAATATTCACCCAGTTTTTATTGTTTCACGTGAGTACCACTTTCCCATCCCCAGAGGACCTTGGTTATTCTAAAAACTGTTCATCGCTTTCCTGTTGCAACTTATAGATTTATTCCATTGTGTTTATGATTTTCAAAGCGTAGAAATCGTATATCCTGGTATAGGTAAAACCCCAGGTCATTCATGTGCACTCCTCCCAGTTAAAAACAGTAATATCTTTGGAATATTTATACATTTTGATGAAGTTAGAAGAAACACAAAATTGGGTAGTAAGAGCTCCTATAACCTAGTTCTTTGTTATCGTTTAAAGCCATAAGTATAAGGGAAGACTTTGAATATCTAAGACATGAAAGAAAACATTAGAGCCCGTAATCGTGCTCTGTAAGCGGTCTCTCCTATTGACCCTCTTGTCACATTCTAATGATTCATATCGCCCGAAGTTGTCACGTAAGAACAGTAATTACTATAACCTTTAACACCAACACGACATGTAGTCAGAACTTAAGCCAAATACAATGTTTATTTTATATCAAAACCCGTCTGAGTAAACCTGTTGTGTATTTCCAGTTCTTATACACGAATAATGTAAACCTTTATTGAAAACATTATTAACACTTATGCACAAGGTTTTTTACGGGTGGTAATCTATAAATTTATTCTTATTTGTTTAATATATCTGTAAATCCTAGCACAATAACCTAGAAAATTTGCATCGTTCAAAGTATGATAATACTTTAAAGCATTTAGCTTATAGAAATTAAAAACTTACAATATCTAGTTTAAACACGTAAAAAGGTGGGCGTTTTTTTGGAATAGGAACCCGTAATCGAACGCTGTGACATTTCCTTACACTATTAACACAGAAATTGTGGAAAAAGTTGATTCAATGAGAGTTTTGAGGTTAGCTCTATTTTACCTTCTGCTTAGTGCCACGGCTGAGATCTGACACTATCACAAAATTGATCCTGGGACCTCGAGTTCATAAGAAGAGATCCATCAAGACGAAAAGTTGGCAATGCCGGAGCGTTAAATAATACTGAAATCATGGCAAGTACTAATTAGCATAATGTTTTTTTTTTTTAAATTACCAATTAACGAGAGCTTTTAAAATAATACGTTACGTAATTTAACTTTAACACGATATAAGGTTTTCAGTAGTATTCATTTATCACATGGGTTTATTTCGAATCTTAATCTAACTACAAAACTACTGGTAAAATATAGTCATTTCCATGTTCATGTAATTCTTTGTGTTTGGAAAAACCTGTTTTAGTATTATGTGGTCGCGTTAACTAGGCACGTAGCCAAACCTTCCCCAAGTTGGCTGTTCAGAGTTGGGCTAATTAGTATGAGTCCAGAACTTGGCTAATTTGATAGCGAGGCCATCTCGTGCTTTAGGTCTTGTGGTGTGTCTTACAGCAAAAGATAATCCGTACCAGTAGTCAACATGGAACCCATCACTTTCCACACTCAATAAATTGGTTCAGGGAACTGGTGGAGCTCAGTTTGATTTTGCTTAAAACTTTAAAATATTCGTCTTACATATTAAATGCTTATTACATAAAACTAATAATATTATTTAAATGTCATATCAAATGTATACGTCTGAAAAAATTACAATAATCGTAAGGGATTTATTAGCGGAGTGAGTCAGTACATCGAACTGTAAAACGTTTGCCTTTTGCCTTTTTTTGTGGGTTTGTCCGTAAAACCATCCCAAGAACAGTTTTGACGTACATCAGAGATATTAATAATATTTAATCTATTTTTTTAAAATAACATTGAAATAAATGTTTATACTAAATACACTATAAACATTTAACATATAAAGATACTAAATATTTATATAAAACACATTCATTTTAGATATGAGGATTTTTATCAGAAAGACCGTATACGAGAACTGGTATAAGTACAAAACTGAACATAGCTCCAGCACCAATAGATCATTTGTGACGCTTCAGCGACCATATTTGACGAGAAAAGCCAATCAGTTTGTAGCCATTATTAGTGTATCAACATGGCGAGATCCCAGCTTCACGCTCGATTACGTTACAAAAGGCCCACTCCAATGTCCGATCATTGTCCAAGTCCATTGGCATTTACATTGTTTCCTCCTCGGTGACCGCTAATATCGCAAAGATAAACGTTAGTTAGTATTGTTTTAATGCGCGGACAATCTTTCAACATGGATTGAATTAAAATAAATACATGTTAGAAATGTACATGTTACATTGTAGATAATGTAATCTTTGTAAAGTTTTATACCACTAGGGCTACAATATAATTTTTTATAACATTGACGGAAGTAGCTCATGTGATTAGCATTATTTGCTGTAAAGAACAACACCACGATTATTTAAAATCTAATAAGAGTATTTTAACCATAAATCGGGTAAATTTTAGAAAAAGAATACAAGTAAATCTAAATTCTGCATTAATATTTACACAACAGCATGATAACATATTAATTATTTAAATATAAAGGTTTCCGAATGTGTATGAAATTTGGATTCCCTATCACAAAGAATAAGTGAATGATTGTGATGAACTTTGTTATGTAAATTGCTTAGATAAGAGAAGGAGAAATGCCATATTGTTATTCCTATATGCCTTTGCATATGCGTGTAAAATTTGATCCCTTTTAGAATATCAATAAGTTTAAAAGAATATAGTTCTTTTGGCGTATGCAATCCAATTTCAACCCCTTATAGGTGATTGGTCGTTCTAAACCACGACGAATACGTATGTCAATGTCAAATTTATGTTTCTGGAAGTTAGAGAATAGTGATAAATGAGTGAGTGATAGCGAGCTTTGAATTTTTACACACATACACGCACGCACGCACGCACGCACGCACACACACACATATTTTATATATATATATATATATATATATATATATATATATATATATATATATATATTATAATAAATCCCAAAGAACTGAATGTTGTGTTTAAATGTTGCACGTAAGGCACAGGTATTGTTTGTTTTAAAGAATTGCGTATTAGATTTGCACATGGTCTTGCTCGCTTATGTGTTGACGGATTTGATGAAAGATTACCTTTTCAGTTATAATAAAAATTGAAGAAAAAGTTGCGCAAAGTTAGTACCTGTAGCTTCACTAGCTCTATTGATACTATTTAAAATATACAAAATAAAGGCTTGTGGCTAAACTACACATGTCTAAAGGTAATTTTTTGTTCAAAGTCACGAGTAATATCAAGCACAGAAGTATTTATAGATCAGTGACTCATAGAATGAAAATTGTATAATAAATCCCAACAAAAATACGTATTTAAGCCGTTAACATTATAAATAAAAAGGACTCTAAAGAATGATATTTTGATGTTTCAATATTTTTTTATTCTGATGTTTAATATTAAATCACACAAATGTAGAGGACAGATTTAGACGAAATTTGATACGGGTATTACTAGGATATCATAATTATAAATAAAACGTTTCTATCATTATAATTACGTATACCAGGTTTAATATTTACCTAAACCAAATACCATATGCCATAGTGTGCTATAAATAGTTATAAGAGAAGCATTCCCTAACGTTTAGTATTGATGGAAACTGTGAGTCTCACAAGGTTTAGTTTTTTTTTTTTTTTCTTTTAAAGGAGAGGCCGATCCCCTTTGAAGCCTTATTCTGTCCGACATCATGGGCCACTGGCCTGTGCGAGGATCGTATCAAACAGACCACGGGGGTAGAGTCAATACAGTACTAGGTCGAAAGGTACTGATATAATTGCACCGGTCACAGACAGGATTTGAACCTGCGCTATCTCTAACTCAGACCCAAAGTCCAACGTCTTAGACCACTCGGCCATCGGCACTCCCTACTACCGACCCTACTTAATTAATTCCTATTGTTTACTTTGAATATTCGAAATTCGTGTCCTCTGACGTTATGTTATGGCAAATATTTACTGAAGGAACAACAACGGAGGATGGTATATTTTATAAATAATAATTACCATAATTCTGTAGTAAACAGTTATTCATTGTCTATTGATATTTGAGAAACTGAAAAATCCCTCAGATATGAATTTCAGCTGAATCATCGCCACGTCAATTTATTACAGACCATACGTAATATGCTTTGTACGATTATTTAAAAGTTATTGATCCCACTATTAGCTGACATGATATTTCCATAAATTCATTTGTTTACGACTTGATGTTTGGCAAAAAACAAATATGAATAATAAATCTGTCTCGCATAGGTCCTTTTTAAGAATTATGTTTTTCGCAGCAGAAATAACAAAGTTTTAAACGTAAAGTAAAAAAAGTAAATTTTTAAATAGCGTACAACAAAAGAGGTAATTACGAGAATTTCAGCGTTTTTCGTGCGCTTTAATAAGCATATAAAATACTGAAAATGACACTTTTAAAAACCAAATGATAAAATATAAAGCACAAGGACTGATATCATTATTTCAATGAATGTTGAACATATTTTTGAAATATAATGCTGTTATACATAATTTGAGGTCCAAGTCAAGTCACTTTTCATAAAGCTCTAAGTTCTAGTCATTTAAAGAAGTTGTTTGAACATTTCCCAAGTTAATTTCAGAGTTGAAAAGAAAGTTTCTTGCAGCTGTTGCCCCTTGATGGATGTCATACTTGTGTTGTGGAAGTAAAGCCCTACCGTGTCAGACCACATATATTAAACATATAAACAAAAAAGAGGTGTTTTTGTCAGTTCGAATTGTTTAATTTCAAAACTATTGAAGACATATAATTACTGCTAAATTGTAATAATTTTAGACATTTTGAGATGAAAGTAGTGATATGAGGTTTTTTATGAAAATTTGTGTGGTTCTGTTGTTAACGAATGCCCAGTAAAGTACAGTGATGTGCATGTAAACAATAAAATTAACTGGTTCGGGTATAGTTTTCCATGATTGGCTCCAGCTAACAGGAGAATAATTCATTATTGGTTTAATGCAAATAGTAATATAACAATCTTTATTTTCTAATAGGAATATCACCAGTAAGGGTTTTTACCATGCACCATGGAAATCTAACTTAATCACGTGAGTAAATGTATACACGAAAGCTACGCAAAACTTGATTAATCTATGTCAATGGTTGTTTCTGTTACTAAACGAAACATTCTTAGAGACTTTCAGAGAGCACGTGTCCGTTGCTAAAAGCATAAAAGTTTATAAGAGCCTCAATAGTAAAGTTTTTGAGGAATAATTGAGTACTATTTGTATTGAATTGGTATACACCCAAATATGTAAGAAGGTTGAGAGTATGCACAAAGAATTTCATTAGGCATTAATGTAACGTGAAGTATAACAAAGAAATTCAGTAACATCAGTACCTTGTGCGGGATTACGAAGTATACAATGATTAAATTTCAATGTATAAACACACAACTACTAATATATGTACAGAAAATAAAAAAGGGATCGTGAATATGTGTGAAACAAAAAGGAGGTGAGCATCTATACATAATAAATCATGATGACAACTGCTGACTGTTCTCAACGTTAAATATGTATATAATGATTATGTTTAATTTTGCTAAAGTGATAGAAATTAATCTTCTTACGAGAATCGTAGATAGAATATTAATTTGCTTACATTGGATACCCAAATATATAAATAAAGCATAAACGGATACATGTCTGTTACGACGAAAATCTACACATAATCATCAAGACAGCATGTGTTGGCGATTCTCAACATTAGGTACAGTATGCACATACTGAGTTTGTTTTAGCTTGCTATTGTTATAGACAATAATCTTCTAACGACCATTGTAGAATATTAATACGCATACGTTTGACACCCACGAATATAAATAAGAAGGTAAAACGGATACGTATGTCTGTGGTGATGAAACATCTACACATAAACATTAGGACGACATCTGCTGGTGATTGCCCACATAATGATAGATAATAATTTATTTTCTCTTGCTATTATGCTAAGAAATAATGGCCTGATTCTGGAATATTAATATGCACTTGTTTTAAATGCACGAATATAAATGAGAAGAGAAACAAAGAAATGTGTCTGCAGTGACGAATATCCATGTCAGCTACTAAAGCTATTGTCGGTTTCCAGCATTACATATGTACAAACTGATTTATGTCCTCCATGTAGTATGCTAGCCATTATTCATATGATTTTGGAGCATCGACATTAATAAATTGAAATGTATGGTTGGAAAAATAAAGGGAACGGGAATATGTGTTAGCCGTGGTAGTTTTCATTCTGTAGCAAACAACAGCTTTGTTGTTCCTAATATTGCAAAATGTACACATTGCAATTTATATTTTCTTATTCTTTCTCAAATTGATACATTGAGTATATGTAAATGATATATATCTTACCCGTTATTTTAATCAACAACCAGTTTTTGAGATTTAAACATGCTATTATAATTAACATTCAGAAATAAGCATCAATGCAAAACTTTTTAATGTTAATTTGGATATAAAAATATTTGTATGTCCTTCAATGACTCCTCCAAATAGCTTTTAAAATTATACACACTCTCATTCATTAAATGTTTAGTATTTGAAACTGAAGCTAGAAACTTTGCCTGTTTGGGCCAATGTGAACTTCAAAGATTGTAACGAATATTAAAGAATATTATATAGCAATAAAACGTGCACTAAGGAACTATGTTTCTCTCCAACCTCATGACTCTGCCCCACTGGCCTATAAATTTGCTAAAATTTCTATAAGAAATTACATTGCAGCAAATAGATGTTATTAAGTGATAGAGCCTGTTAAATGTAATTAAATGATCTCGCTTGACAAACATAATATTAAGACACGGATATATGTATAATGAAAGTAAACTGCTATTTTAAATTTGTTTAGCCTACTTTTTATAGTTTTGAAAGCATAGACTAAGCTTCTAAGCACAAGAATTATAGGAACTATTCCAAACTTTTCAGTAGTCATTTCATGGGTACTCATAAAAACTTTCACTTTTTGAATACATCTCGCCATACTTAAACTTAAATTTAAAATAGTTCAGGAGACTGGGAAATATTTTAAGGAAACATCATTTATCTCAGAAGTGTTTAGAATATCTCTTAAAAAATAAAACGATGGTATCCCTTTATTTAGAATAAATTACTTGCAAAACCGACGATAAGTGCTAGTTTAGAGTATAAACTTTTACAATTCATTCAGATGGATCCATCGCATTTAAATTAAATACGTTTTAGGAGTAGGCCTATTAAAAAACTTTTTTATTGTAGCATTTTAACTAAAGTAACATAAATAAATGTTGTATTATATTTTTGAGTAACCCAATAATCCAATTAAATTAAATAACATAGACAAAGGATGCATTTATCTTGACAGAGCCAACAGCGTTTATGAAAATTAAAGTGAAGAGCACAAGCTATTCAGAGAATGAGAACTCGTGATGTTCAACTCTCCACTACACAATAAGTTTTATAGAAGTGGTTAAAATAAAAAATAGACAATAAAAATGTATGTTAATATTTCGTTATTGTTCATTTATTTACTTTTTAGGGTTAATGTCAGATATGTGAAATCAAGCTGAGCTTTTCCAATTTTATACACACTGAAAATATCTTCATATGGTATAACTATAAGAGATGCAGTAAAAATTAAAGGGACAAATATGTTCGTTAATAACAAGACCATCACATTAAACGTGTTCAAGTTGATTACTGGTTGCATCATTCACTCAACAAATAATTAAGGGAGAGAGTGTGATGATTAGAGGGCGGCGGGGGGGTGACATATAGAAAGGGAGAGAAAATTACATTTGTATACACAGTATAGATAAAATATGTCTTAATCGATGGTAGTATTTTTGTACGTTATATACATAACTTTGCTGAATATTGGCTACACATTTTTATAATACACTGAATCAGCTCAAAATCTCAGTATATATCTTGAAGAAGAAAGCTGATACACCACTACGGTTCTCTCTAGTTTTCGTATTATATCAGAGGGGAATATAAGCTTAGAAGGGCCTGATACTTCGATTAGGGCGGTGATATCAAAAGTTCCCCTTTCCAGAGGATTACATTTCATTCCCGTGATTCACTCGGGAGCCGAATCCAGCCCTTAAAATACCAATTATGAGAAAGGGTTTTCAATACGGTTTTTAATTGCGTACTTACGGATTTTCTGTATTTACTTTATGAGTACTGGAAAGATTGATTCATAATAATTTGTTCGAATTGTTACCGTTTCTAACAAACTTATAATAAACACTACAAATAGAAAATTTTTTAAATAAATAACTCACTAATTATATGATTCTTTTACGTTTCTGTACAACCAAAAATTTATATATATATATATATATATATATTTACAAGAATATTTGTATATATATATATATATATATATATATATTTATATTTGTTTTGTCAGTTTTTAGAATTGATATAAAGAATGAAATGAAATATGTCTTTATTTTACAGACAGAAATTGCTGAGAATTTCTAATTACTAAAGTAGACGTTATATTGTGTACCAAATTTATAGACATTAGCAGGCAGTAAGCTGACAGTATCTTCATTATTAGCTTCATTATCTACAGAAATCTTATATCAATAAAAGTATTAAATCACTAAATATTAACTTCCTTTACATTTCTGCATTAAACAATAGAAAATATTTATTTCTTGCGTAAGCAATAATTACACATTGATAATTTAACATTTACGAGGCGGGAATATTACTTATTGCTTTTTGTTTAATTTTAAGTTCATTCTGACTTAATGTGCAAATACAAAGGTATTAATATATCAATTATATTAAGAATTTGTAACAATATATTACTCTTAATAATTTATTTTATCTGTAAATTAGTTTTTTGAAGTCCACTGTAAGTAAACAATGTATTTATTACCTTTTAAGTTGGTGTTCCTTTAACAAAAGCAATATTGTTTTACTAAAAACCCAATACAGTCTATCCTGCCTTGCTTCCATCTAGAGCTATTAGGCCTTGTTAGTATGCCAAGCGCTTGACTCAGCTTCATTAGTGTAAGGTCCCATCAGGTGCCCATTATATGTTCTACATTGCAATTCTAAACATTCTGATTTGATTGGAAAAAAATTAGTATTTTTAATTTGTGTGATAAAGGTTCGTTACTTATATTATATATGCTGCAGCAACATCAATTAGTCTCTTTTAGATAGGAAATAGCTCTGTTCAAAATAAACACATAACTGTTTGAGATAATTAAAGAACTTTTCATGTAATAGATTAAAAATAAATTATTTTAAAAACGCATAGGATAATTGGCCATTCGTTTCCTCCTAAAGCTATCATAAAACAGTCGGTCAATATTCAAAATCTGGAATTAATATGAAAGCGTTACCTTGCAAAGTAATTTAAATTATATTCTATAAAATAAAAGCCATGAATTAATCTTTTATTTTATTTCCTTTGGCCGTTTTAACCTTGACAATATTTCAAGAATTTTTTAAGTTACTCTAGTGTTTCTTAAATTTCATAAATTTCATCGGGAGATGAACCTAGAAAACCGCTTTGCTATCGTCTCAAACATAAATGTAGCACATATTTATCTAAATACAGTATTCAAAAATTTATGTTACTTGTAAAATGTTTTGCAAACTGACTTGAATAATTAAGTAGAATTTATATTAAACATTAAAACACTTTCCATGACGATGTACAAGAAAAGTATTCCATAGAGAGGACTGGATGAAATGCGGAGCTAGATAATTTTCTAGTCAGAACTGAGTACAGGAACACTGGGCCAGATCCTATTGCCAAGTTCTAGGTCCATGTAATAAATTTGCATCAAGCCTTGCAGATAAACGTTCTCCTTGGTTTGAGCTGTATTTCTGGTACTGTAAGATGGTAAAGGTACGATGGTAATACCAATTGAGTACGATGGTAAAGTTTTATAACATTATCTATTACTTCTAAACATACGTTCGGGAACGTTTCACCCTCAAGTAAGTTTGTCTCATAGTAACATTCATCAACGTCACATGTTCTAGACGTACGTCTTTGTCATAGAATATGAATAGAGTTTTGAATATAAGAAAATACGATTTCAACTTGTGATCTATTTAGATAAGCCCAAGTTGCAAATAATATATATCTATGTTTCCTAAACTTTCAAGCGACTCAAGAAAGAAGAAGAAAAGTGAAAATTTAGTTTCCGAAATTGTTCCTTCCACATTTTTTATTATTATTTAATACGATGTGCAAGTGGTTTTCCTCTTTAATCACGATGTGTTCTCTATGCTTCATTCTATTCTTACCAATGACGCAGTGTAGCGGGTACGGCAGTTCATGAAATCAATCAACGTCCAGCGTGGCTGGTACTGTGATGAGTGACCGCTGAGCGATCCTGTCCTTGCAGGCAGTCCACCTACTCGGCCATTGGTGGTGGTTCGAAAGATACCTTGAAACTGTTGGTCTACAAGTGTTAGAGAAAGCTCTAATCAGAATAATATTTAATGGCTGAGATTTAGCTAAGCTTATCACTTGATAGGCTTATAAAAAAATTTAAATTTAAAATTATAATTATAATTATATATAAATTTAAATTATGTTTGTCTATTAGTCTGTATGTTGGCACATTGTTTTAAAATTAAATGAACTACGGAGTTAACATTTTGAATGAAGCTTAATTTCTATTTCAACAATTCTGAGTATGATAATGGTGCATCTCGTTTCATGGTATTTGGCCTGGCGTTAACAAATATATTCACATTATTCTTGTGGGTTACTATGAAGACGAAGAGAATATTGCAAATTAAATACTACATCAGCAGGATTAAGTAACTTCGTCAAGGCTGCTATTATTCCTTTCGTTATCATCTGATAACAGATCTTTAGTGTCTTACTATCTAAATTGTCACCTATTAATGGCTAGATCAGTGTTGGAGCGATTTGAAATACAACATTCTCTCTGAGGGAGGCTTTCCTATATTCTTTAGACACATCCGATATAATGAATCCAAAATTACCATCCTTTAACTGTACCTGAATGTAAATAGATTACATACATCTTAATTCTTTTCTTAAATTAAAGACTACATCAGCAGGATTAAGTAACTTCGTCACGGCTACTATTTTTCCTTTCGTTATCATCTGATAACAGATCTTTAATGTCTTCCTATCTAAATTGTCACCTATTTTTTCAGTGTTTGAGCGATGTAAAATACAGCATCCTCTCTGAGGTAGGCTTTTTCTATATTATAAAAAAAATCCTATATTATGAATCCACAATTACCATCCTTTAACTGTACCTGAATGTAAATAGATTACATACATCTTAATTCTTTTCTTAAATTAAAGACTACATCAGCAGGATTAAGTAACTTCGTCACGGCTACTATTTTTCCTTTCGTTATCATCTGATAACAGATCTTTAATGTCTTCCTATCTAAATTGTCACCTATTTTTTCAGTGTTTGAGCGATGTAAAATACAGCATTCTCTCTGAGGGAGGCTTTCCTATATTCTTTAGACAAATCCGATATAATGAATCCAAAATTACCATCCTTTGACTGTACCTGAATGTAAATAGATTACATACATCTTAATTCTTTTCAATAAACACTTTAAATTAAGGTTTGATTACTGAATAATTGAAACATTTCAAACACTGAAGTACAGTTAATAAAATATTTTTCTGAAAAAATTTGATATAAATTGGTAGTGATTTATAAATAATAATTAAAATTTCTGGTAACCAATACAATATTGGAAGAATATAAAAATGGTTCCTGAAATTTTTAGAAATGATGACATAAAATGGCTAAACAAACTTGAAGTAATTAATTTTAAAATCATTATGTTAAAGAGAATTTACATTGCGATAGTAGATTAATACCATGTAACAAAACAAAGATGTGGCAGCCATGAAGTGCTTTGTTACAATGTGGTTGGAAACTTTGAATGTGGCTCGGCTGAAGAAACTTTGACCAAAGCCCAGCACTCAGTGAAGTTCGATAATGAAATTTAACATGGCGAAGTTAAGATCCACTCTAAGTGCACCATTCTGTTGTGTCTACGTTTGGAAGTAAAACCTAAATAGCTTAAGTCCTGGTTACATAAAACGTGTGTGTGTGTGTGTTTTTTTTAGGTCTAGCCCAATCGTACAAACTCGTTGTGTATTCGCTCCGTAGATGAATGTAATTTTTTAATAGTTTTAACATCATTATTGATTATTATGTACGTACCGAAAGAAGCCCGTTGTTACTAAAGCGCACACGATATCAAGTGAACTAGACAAAACTTATTTTCTGTAAGTATTTTGACTAAGCTATCCAATAAACCAAAAAGGTACACTGGTGTGCACAACATTTTTTGACGTAACGGCATTATCAGTCACCAGAGCTCAGTCCTCTGATAAGGCTCCGGAACTGATTCAGTAAGGTAGTAGTTTAATATCTGTGAGGTCACAAGTTCAATACCGTTTGGGAGTAATATTTTTGTAATACGCGTGAACACTATTGTAGAACATTGTTGTTACGTTAATTCACATCTTTTATTTTTTTGTAATTTGTTGACTAGTTTTTATTTAATTCCAGTTTTTATCGTTGTTACCCGCATTATTTTTGTTCCCGTTTTAATTGGATTTTAATTTATTTATTTATATTTTACTAATTATATTTTACTAATTACAACTGCCTCACCTTCTGCCTCCTCCACACCCGAGGTGCTCCCGTCACTGACAGCCACTCCATCATCATGAACCTCTGAATTCATCCCTGAAGGCTTTGTGCAGAGATCTCTAAACTGAAGACGGAAATCAAATTCATGTTCTCCACTTCAAACATATCGCTGTTACGGGCAACAGCCACACTCGCCACATCGCAGGACGTGTGGGGTGAATACTAGCTCCGCACTCTTAGTTGGCGGCATGAACTCCACAACAAAACCACATGAGTGTGACCAGAGCTGCGAGGTGCTGATCGCCTGCACCAACGATCTGGCAGTCGCCGAGTAGCAGAATATATACCGTAGTCACCTCGAGTCTTACTGCGCAGGCCGGACATGCAATTTCGGGGGTTTGCATTGTTTCTTTGTAACCTTAGTTTACAAATTGTGTTACTTAATACAGTAATCGGTATATTTAACTTCATGTCAAATGAACTTCTTTATAAAAACGTATAACGTACTTAGTGTAACTACTGAATTCCTTTTAGAAGTTTTAATTATATTTATAATGATATTTGTAATATTTTTACTCTCATCTGAAATTAGTTGAGATAGCATTGCTCTGAACTTGAATACACTCGTACAGGACAAGTAGTAAAAAAAAGAAATACTATCCACCATTTATAAGGAAAATATAAAGTAACGGAGGAACTTTGAAAGTTTCTAAACTGAAACCTCGTTAGCGATGTAAAGAACAAAGGACAAGCATGAATAGTTATTCAAAACTAAGCCTCTTACCGCAGTTATTTACCGTGTCAAGGTTTCATATCTGTGTTTTCAGTCTGTTTAAAGTACACCGTGTTTTGAACATTTACGACGCTTTTCTCCGTTTAAACGAAAGATTACTAAGATTTTATTTCTGCAAATGTGAATAACTTCACTAATGAATGACACAAAAAACCACAAAATACTATTAATAGGTATCTATCATTAAATGTACTCATCGTGAAGACATTATAATAAAAAGTATCACTTCTAGACTGCATAATCTGTATTCCAATTACACAATCAATTGTATTACAAGTAATACTAATGTTTTTCCCGAGTTGCGAACAGCAATGAATAACACTTTAGTACAAAATACCACTTAATATAGTTATTATGTTTATGTAGTATTGAAAAGAGTAAATCGCAAAAGAAATGTTAAATAACATTTTCCTTGTGAAAATTAATTTAAACTGAGGATCGCAGCAGTATTTAGTTAGATCCAGTCGTGTGTAAACGTATCATCCGATTAGATACTCAAATGAGAAATTTCGAGGAGAAGTTTATGTTGACATATCCGCCTTATTTCAGTCACGTATTTGACTCTTGTAGTGTAATACATGAAATTGCATGGAACATTTCAATATCGAAGCAGAATAAATATTATGAGAGAGTAACATACATAGAACAAACTACATGTATAAACGAGATCTTGGATGATAGCGTAGTTTTATTTATTGGTAATAACAGTCAATTGAACTTATTCCACAGCTAATTAACGAAATTGAAGCAAAACTTGAATTCACATTATGAACAGAAGAGTTAACCAGTATAAACCTCCATGATTTAACAATATAAAAGTGAACAATAGCCTTCAAACTTAGTATATATAAAAAACTACAACTTCTGTCCATCATCTCGCTACATCCTATCATTCTACAGTACAACCAGAAGTTTTCTACTTACAACTCACAGTTTGTTAACAGTCCCATTAATTAAAGAAGACTTCTAACAAGGTCTAGACATAATAATACACATAGTACTTTTAATTGGTTATACTAAAAATGCAGTATAAAAAACACCAGAATAGAAATGATAAAATATAATATGTGGAATATAGTCTCTCCATACAACAGGTCCATAAGAAATAAGCAAAGACAAAGCCTTTAATTGACTTTTAAAACCTCCAACCAAGCACGTCATCTCCTCCCACAAAAACGAAATACCACAGAAAAGCTTGAAAAAAGAAGAGTGTGTCAAATTAAATATACCAATTGTCTCTACGTTTACATTGATCACACAGGGGGGCGCAGTTTCAAAACACGTTATAGCGAAAACCAAACAAAGGTCCACTTTCGCAAACCACCTCGTGGACTTTGATCACCCAATGGACAATATTAATTATGGACTCGTGATTCTACATGCATGTTCAAAAAGTAAAAAATGAGAGGAAGTGAGTAAATAAAAAAACACATGATGAATGACAATTTCAACTCTTATACTCCGTTGCTGAAGTTTTAATACGAGGAAGTTATAACCGCAGATTATATGTACACATTTTATATAACGGTATATTTAATTATAACGATTCAATTGTATACTAAAATTAAATGGCCACCACGTTAAAAGCTAAAAGCGTTTAAAAGATAAGTTGGTATTAATGGAGCTTGGCAGTACTTTCAAATTTTATGAAAAGTGTAAACTTATCCACATTATATACAAAAGCTTTCTATGTACCTAGTTTAGCCTGTGTTTTAATATACATATATAAAAGAACCACGGTAGGTATAGTATTACAATTATTCATTAATGTGTTTTAGTTAAAACCTTCCAAATCTGCTATCCACCAATCAGCAATGATTTAAGAAACATAAAGACAAGCATTGTTGTTAAAGACCTGCAGATTCTAAAACTATTTTTGTTTTACTATTTAATGAAAAACAACTGACATGTGACCTTTCTGTTGCCAATATTGAAACCTTAATAAATATAACAAAATGTTTATATAATTGTAAGATATTTGTAAGTAGTTTGTTAGTTTGCATCAATTGTAGGAATTATTTGAGTTTTTGTGTGAATGACAGCCATTTAGTTTACCTTCTAGTAGTTCTAGTTACCAACTAGTTTACTGGTTAATTTAATTTTTTTACAAACAAAATGAACCAAGTTATGTGCAAGTAATGCATGTTTTCTAAATTTTTGCTGGATATATTTTTAAATACAGCAGTTATCGCGCTTACAAGCCCTCGTTATATTGTATAAATCCGCAACAAAACTCTCTTATTACTCTTAGAATGACATAAATACTAAACAATCAAATCTAATATTAATACTATATATTTTTTACATTAATCCAGTTAAGTCAAAAAAACATGCAAATAAATTTGTGTTTCGTTTAACAAATCTTAATTTCACTAACAGGTAATACAATTATCAATTACCAAACGGTACTAATATTAAAATGTGTATATAATATATATAAAGCCGATATTTATATCATATTATATATATATAAAATAATAATATATATATATATAATAATTATATATATATATATTATTTCACTTATTGAAATGAAAAAACGAAGATTACAAGGCTTCTATATATTTCGTGGGATTTAATACCCACATCTTCAGGAAGCATAATATAAATGAAGAAAACAAGAAACAAGAAACACAACAAATAAAATAAAATAACCAAAAATTTAAATATGCAACTAAAACATTCAAAAACCCAGCTGATATATCATTAATGGCACAGATGGAAATTTGGAAAAGTTAAAATTATCTTAAATTTAGACCATTTGGGTATTTTGATTTTAAAAGTAATTGATGTGCTTGTTCCAGATTTTTTAATTTTAATCTATTTAAATTTTCTTCATGACAAGGGAAGACCTTATTAATTCCTTTAAGGTTATAACATTCTTCAATTTTGTCTTTTTTGTGCTCAGCAGCATGTTTGGCCAATGGCTTCTCCTTGTCTTTATGGAAAATATCAAATCTGTGCCCTGTTATTCTGACTCTAAGGTGGTTAGATGTTTGTCCAATGTACTGTTTGTCACAAAATTTACAATTAATTTGGTAAATTACATTCTTAGAGTCACAGTTTACTTTGCCAATGATGGGATAAGTTAAACCTGTTACGTTACTTTTGAATTCCCTAGAGTTTTTCATAATTTTGCAAGAACCGCAACGTGGTTTGTTGCACGGTTCACATCCATTAGTAACGGGTGGGTGTAATTTAGGTAGTTTAGGTTGGACAAGTTTGTTTTTCAAATTTGGAGGTTTTCGAAATATTACTCTAGGTGCTTTAGCCATAAAAGTTTGGGTATCTGGAGAGGAAAGTGGGACATTATGGGCAATTTTCATAATACTGTTAATTTTGTGTAGTCCAGGAAAAAAACTGTGTAATAAACTTTGGTTGTGTTTTATAATTGAAGCTTGCTGGATGTTTTGGTTTGTTTATTTGATTTTTTTAAATTTTGTCTGGGTAATTTAAATGTTTAAAAGTGTTGCTTAATTTATATATACAGTATATTCGGATTTCAGGTTTTATTGAAATATGCCTAACATTTAGGTGTAAAAGTGATTAAAGTTAAACATTTTAATAGGTTCGAAATTAATATTTTACAGCCTGCTCTGAGCACGATATAAATTATAACCTTACACATACAAATATTTATCTACTTAATTTGGGTTTGAACGATAATATTAAATATAAAAATGTTTTTAACTTTTAAAGATAAAAAACAACTAGTATGTAATGTGTACGCCTACGATTCAATTTAATAATGTAATTTTTTTTCAAACAGCGAACTATTTGTCCTTCAAACTATCATTAAAACGTTATGAAAACTATGAAATGCTGGTACCTGATGGCTAATAGACACTCAAACAATAATTAAGACATTTTAATTCCCAGGAAGTTTAATTCATAAGATTTTGTTCGATGTAAAATAAAATATAGGTATAAAACAGAATAGATTACCGTTTTTACTTTACTTTGTGTAATAAAATAATTAATTAGTGTATTCACAACCAATATTCTACTTAATTTTACTCTAGAAACCAAATCAGAATAAATGTTTAAGTAGTAAAGATTTTAATTTGCAACAAATTTGAATAAAAGATCGTTTTTGTTCTCTGTTTAAAATATATGAATTCCAATCTAAAACCTGAGTGTACAATATCGTTACACGTCATTAAGCTGAAATGAGTTTTCACGGTTAAACCACAGTCAAACAGGATGTCCAATTTTAGTTGTGTTTGTATCCGCATGTATACCTTTATATTACCGAATCGTTTATAACATTTGATTGTTAATTTTACTCACTCTTTTGCGTGGGAAATAAAACAGTAAAATTAAATTATAGTAAAACAACCTAAGATAAAGTATTGAGATATATGTTGATCTATTTTACCAATTATCTTTATTTATACTACATTTTTGTCTTGTAACTCAAAGTTTACGTATTGCTTTTATTGACTACGGTAATCCATGTTAAGAAAGAGAATAAAGAAAGCGTAAAAATTGTAACTATTATAATTGAAATTATATTTCAATAATATCGTGTGTGCATTTAAATTTTTAAATTCTGGCCATTTTTATAATAATTATGATTCAAACATATCTTGGTTTAAATAAAAATCTGTGTTTAAATTGTCTTAAATTTATTATTGTGAACATAATGAAGAAGATGACTGAGAAACTATACAATAATGAATCTTTAAATTTTTTGTGACATATCCGGGTAATCTGATAACTTTGAAGTCTTTGAATATGTAGAGTATTTTTAACTTCTAAAATTACATAATATTTACAAATTACATATGGAATTTTTTTCAATTTTTTTTTATTTAATAAAAGTTCTAAGTTAGCTAAAAAGTTACTGATAGATAAAAAAAGAGATAAATGCGTAGTATTTTTTTTAATGCTGTAGGGAGAAGTGCTCCGTACAGGTGCACTTTAGTATCTGGGTAATATTTTATGACGTTCATGCAATCCCTCCATACCAAAGACTTTAAGTAATTTAAATAAATAAAAGTATTCCCATAATTTTTATTTGATAACTAATTTTTTTAAGGTTACCTTCAAATAAACATAAAATGATAAAAAAATTATAATCGTATATAAATATTTATAATATATAATTCCATAAGCAAAACTTTATTCAAGAATAAGTTGGCGTTGAAACAAACATTACAATTATGTATTTATTTTAAATAACAAACCATTAAGTAGGCCTACATTCAGTGTTTTGGGGGATTGAATTTCAATTATTACATTGCAGTAGAAGAACTTGTAAACGGTCTAGCATTTTCACTCAAACAAAGCGTCTGTGAAAGACTCTTACCTTCAGGAATGGAAGAGCGGAAGACGCGACATGAATATAAATGTGCTCATTAGCAGTTTGGCATAAAATAACAGTTTTATTTCTACAATAATTGAGTTTTGGATTTAAATACAAATCATACAGTCTAATAAAGGGGACAGTCAATGATAAGTGTTGGTACGTTTATGTTTTACATTTGTATTGTATTACGGCAATGGTTTAATTCATAACATATCTAAGTTTGTAACGTAGATAACAGTAAAAAATATCGAAAATCTTGCAGCACAACCGTTTCCAATTGCAACTATTGCGCGGTAATGCAAGTTTCATGGAGATCGAAGTAAGTTATGGTGCTTTTGGTATTTTCTATTTTTTAGTAACTTAAGTCATTATTATAAACATCAAATGCATATTACTTAAACCTATAATTCTGGACAAGTGAGACAAAAAACACATTTAAGTACTAAGTTACTTGAGAGAATTCATGTCAACCTCGGTTATAAAGACAATGTAAAAATATGCCACATAAAGTTTGTAACAGGCTTCAAAGTTGCAAGCAAATTCCAAATCTATAGTTCATGTAATTTTTTAGATGTCCTGCTTTACACACACAATCATGTAAAAATGAATTTTTGAAAAAATATTTAGTTGAAATTCTTGTAGAATTACTTTCAAGCAAAATTTAAAGTATTTATATAAATCTTTCTCTACAATACTTGTTAAGTAAGTTGGTTACCCAAAATGATGTTTTGTGTTTGGGTAGTTAGGTTACATACGTTAATATGTTTTAAAATCTTATAGGTGTAATTAATCTGTTCACAAATTATTTATTCTGATATATTATGATTACCATAATGGTTACTCATAGGACAAATATAAAAATATTCATAGTGCTTACGTAAATTCCATAGATTGATATCCACCATTACTGAATACTGTGTTACAAAATTAGAAATGAAGCTTAGTGCTCATTTTCAAATGTATAGCTCAATTTATTTTGGAGCTATAGTGCAGACATGCAGTCAGAAGGGTTTTCCAGCTCCACGAGCTATAGGCTTCGCTAAACCTCAAATTTCAAAGAAAATTTGTTCTTAGTGTTAATATCAAAGTGTAAGTTCCGTTTCGTGTATATTGTTAGGTAATGTGCTTACAGTGTCAATAGATGATCTAAAATAAACGTTTTTAGTAAATTAATTGTGGAAAACCTATGGAGTAACAGCAAATAAGGAAATTATTGTTACATGATAGTTATAAGTGTACTACTTTATTTATATATTTCAACAGGATAGGAATTTTAAAATTTACAAATAATGAGTTGAAGAAAAACTCGTCTCAAATCTGAAGAATAAGTGTTTTAGTAATTGACAACGCATTTTCCATAATAACTGTTTTAAAAAAACAGTTAAATCCGCCACCACACAGTCAACTTTAAAAAACAATAATTTTATGATCAAATGTTTAGCCGAGAAATGTATTAGTCACAATTCAATCGTGTTAAAACTTAAACTGTATAAAGTAATAACAATGCACAAGCGATTGTTTAAAACTGTAAAATAGATATTTTATTGCACAAAGCAAGGACACCATCTTGTGTGGTTACCCCCATATCATCCCGACCTCAACCCATCAGAATTGATAAGGGCCACGATAAAGGAGTACATGCAAAAGACAAATATTAAATTTTCAACAAACAGTGTTATGGAAATAGCGAAGGAAATATTTGATTCCATTACTCAAGATGAATAGAAAAACCCCCTGCGAACCGGAGAGATTTGTTAATAGCTTGGGAGAAGATATTGAAAGCGAGCTTAGTGCCAGTGACAGCGAAAGAAGTGATGCCGATTTTCCCAGCAATTTTGAACAACGAAATTTCGTCTGGATGACTGGGATTCCTCCTTTAGTGGAAAATTAAGATAGGTCTGAAATATACAACTCAGAAATTAATTTATTCTTATTAATATTTACTTTTCTTAACGGAAAATATCTCGGAGTCGTACAGTGTTAACGGAGTACAATGAAAGTCTAGCGTCAACCCAACGTCTGCAACAGTGCTAGTAGCCTACCAGCTGCACCTGCCTTCCCGCTCCTTTTACCCCTCAACTCCCTCACCTCTACATGCGCGAACCCTTTCACGTCTAAATAATCTATCTTATATCAGTTGCCTAACTGCCGCAATCAATCTGTTAAACTGTGATACATCTCTAGCTACAGATAATCTTCGGTAAAAAAGATAGCGTATCGTGTCCACGAGTGTAAAATTATCTATATACTACCGATCCTGATCAAGAGAAATATATTGCAACCCAAATTAGTAAAGAATAATAGTACTATTACCAGTTCAAATTTTTCAGTCACATGTATTTTTAATGTTTCTTCAAGTAAGTGTTTTACTAAAATGTAAATAGTTAATTGTTAGAAATGCTAAATTTTTTAACTATTGATAATATAGAAATATTCTCTTGTTATTAAAAACATAATTTGGTAAATTACTGGTGACTGTATTACTTGAACAATTCCAACTGACATTATTTACGTAGCCTGCCATAAATTGAAGTATGCTTAAATGTTACGAAATTAAATAGAGTTAACAGATTCATAACATACCTTAAAATACATGAACGCTAATAGAAGTGAGACTTATTCAATGTTCACCACATCAGTAACGTTGTTCCCGCGAGAGCAGTTCTCCTAATAAACTTTTTAAAATAAGAATCTATCGACGGTATTAGCAAACTACATTATTATATTATTGTTTCATATTAGCCAATAGTGTCCATACATTTGAACTTATATGTTATTAATATAGATAGTACAGTTCTTTGTAATATGAAACTCTATCCTTGTACCAGTATTGAACAAACTGAACATTGCCCTTCCATTAGTTACAAATTAACGATCACTGTGACGTCCCCTAACCTCCACTAGTTCATCCATCTAAAGTTCTCTCAACAAAAGCCTTGAAGCAGTTTCAGAGAGCACATTTACTATTAATATATTCAAATATGTTTTGTTATAATAAAAAAACATCTTCATCTTCTTTTATGATTATACTTAAGAAAATACTTAATTAATGTGATCTAAAGTATTAGATAACGACATATAGAAATCAATTCTTTAATCTTAAGATATTAGCAAAGGACGGTATTATATTATTGTTTCGTATTAAAAAATAGTGTCTATCCATTTGAGCATATATGTGTGTATTAAAAAATAGTGTCTATCCATTTGAGCATATATATGTACTAATTTTGATAGTGCAGTGCTTTGTAATATGATACTTTATCCATGTACAAGTATTGAACAAAACAGGACATTCCCCTTCCATTAGTTGCAAATTAACGATCCCTGTGACGTGCCCTAACCTCCACTTGTTCATCCCTCAAAAGGGTCTCTCAAAAAAAGCCTTGAAAGCGGTTTACGAGAGTATTTTACAATTAATCCATTCATATATTTGTTCAAAATAATAAATCAAGCTTTATTTTATTGCAAACGCTTAATTGATGTGATATAAAATATTAGATAACGTCATAACGATATACTTTTTTTAATCTCTAGATTAATCTAAATTATTATAAAGTTAGCCTGGTGCATGGATAGAAATCACTTTTATATTGATAGACTATATCTTGCACATCATTGTTTATAAGGGGCACAGACTAAACAAATTTATATGAAGAGTACTTAATATTTCCACATATGTATCAGTGCTTTAGCTAGAGTATTGTATTTTGAAGTAAAAAGTATAGTTCCAAACTCAAGCCGTCTTCTTAGAAGACGGTTCTATGTACAGAATAACTGTAGAATAATTCAGATTTTTCACGTGGGAATATTATTGCTATACATGAAAATTTTATTTCAAATGTACGAATAACACTATACAGTTCTCGTTCATTTTACCATTAATGAGCATATGTAGAGTAGTACTTTTAACAAGTTTAAAAATTTAAAGATTAATTATAAACAATCAATCGGTTAATGATTCCACTAAAGAAACCAAATTGTGTTTGGTATGCTGCAAGGTTAGTACAAGCAGTTGGGATCAATGCAATTAGTATTCAACTTGTATCCAGATCAGTTTAGTTTACATAGTCCGTATTCCGTGAGTAGCATTGGAATCTCGGAGGTTTACCTAGTTTGCAAGAACAGAAAGATGCATTAGTGTTCATTCTTTATTAGAGTATCTCTGTCCTTTTTATCAGAGTCTTAGATACTGCGTAAACGTTCTTCACACATATAGATTACCTGGTAGATATTATATCAAGAAAATACATCAAATATTATTCACGATACATATATCTCTTATTAGCACATAATTTTTTAAAAAATTCTCTACGGAGAGAAAACAATACTTTGTCGTGTTCTTTATTATTGGCCTTCTTTATAACTAGTTTTTTCCTTGTATTTGATGAAAGCTTCGTTGTTATTTTTCTATACATTACGTATTCATTGTTACTTTACCAAACCAATATAAAATTCATTACTTGGGCAAGCATACCATATTTTATTGCGTCAAATTAAAAAGACATGCAGTCTACTAGCAGTTTCACGTGCTTTTTGTACATGTTTAGTTTAAAATTCGCTTTCGATTTTAGACGTACTTTAAAATTTAAAAAAAAGTGTTAGATGCTGAATGATATCACAGTTTCTGGAACAAATTCTCAGTAATTTAATAATTTTATCTACTAGTAGGCTGTATTAGTGGTTAGCAAAAGTGGTAAAATGCATGTTTATATAAACAAACTGTGTCATTTATTCAGGCTCTTCATTTTTTGCGAGTTCTAGTAGTCGCAAAAGGAAAAATTTAAATGCATTTTGTGTGAATCGCTAATATTTTCATATTTTTACATGATTGTGGAGGACGTTTTGTTTCGTAGTTTCGTGTATACATGGGCAAAGTTTTTTCAAACTACACCTCTGTATCTCACTTATTTAACACTGCTAGGATACAATCTATAGGAAAAAACTAAAAACTTTGATGAGGTAACATTATATTTGACACTAAAAAAGTACGTCCTAAACCTATTCCTCTTCGGTAACTATGCTGAATAGACAATTATATTAAGCGTGATGATTCAGGAAGCGTTTTAAGTAAGCGTTCTAAATGGGTAATAAAATTAGTCGATACATTTCAACGAGCGTAATTCAACAGTGCACAGGCTAAAGTGTCGTAGGCTAACCAGTTGTTGTTACTATATTGTTTATATTATTAAAAGCTGTGGTAATACTTAATGATTCTCTGACACTGATGTAGTTTAATCGGAGAGTTAAAGCCATTCTAGTCAGCATACGGCATCTTTCTATTCTAGAATGGGCCCTCAGACAGCTCGGCATCAAGTAAGTAGGCGCGCGCCGTCAGGGTAGGGGCTCTTTTATAATGGTGTGGTAAGTGCGTTGTCTTGTTTCTCTTCCCAGCCCGGCAGTGTTAGAATACCAAGGGGTAGTCACCAGTTTACTCTTCTATGTAAATGTTTATTCCCTAATGCCCGGTTCAGGGGGAAAGGGCATCTTACCTATTTTCCTTTCTTCTGTATACCAATCAAATGAAAAATAATATAATAAAAATATATAATTATATAAGCGCATCAGAATAACTTAAATGCATGGATTGTTACTTAGTAAGTGTGTTTAGTTAATAAAAAACTCGTGTTTGATCTCAAAGTGTGAAGGTTTGAGTCTCACACGGAGGGTGAAAACTACGTATTACTAATTAACACCTTATTGAGATCGTGTGAGCCTACTATGCATGTACTCAGGAATATCAGTCATGCTTTTTATTGAGTGAAGGTTCTGGTCTGCTCCTAGTTGAATAAGTACTAATAAAAATCCACTTTTGACTTTTATCGAAGTCGAAATGGCTAAGATTAAGTCTGCACATTGAGCTAGAAACATTTCGAATTGGATTGTTTTTAGAATTTGATGACATTGTGTGCTCTAAAACTCTTACAATATATATTGATAGTGTAACACATTATTAAATAAAATTTATCAGTTATTTAATAATGTGTTACACTAAATTTTAAATGTTTTAACACCGATCTGGTACTTCTAAGACTTACTATGTTTCAGCCAAACAAAATTTTCTTTTTCATTAGTCAATATAGGCTATGTTTTAATACACTCTACAATAAGGAGTTTTTTTTTTATATTTTAGATAAAGATACTAATAAAATATTGATTTTCGTATGTTATTTTATGCAATTAATAATCCTCCAAACTGTTTATTTACGCTATATTACACTTTTAGGTCACTTATATATTCGTATCGTATAGATAGTTCATAATATATCATCTAAAGTCTCATTTTTTTCTACCTTATAATTAAATTTAGTACGCCTATTAAATTATTAGTATTTTTTTAGATTAAATTATTCATATGGCGCCATATTATTACGCCCAAAAGTTGATATAATAGTGATACCTTAGGAATAACTTGTATTGAAAAATTTCCACATCATATCGTATGCTTACTTACACTAACAATAGTTACTATTTATAATTTTACCACCGATTTTTAGAAACAGGTTAAAAGAGCAGTCCAAAAACCATTTGAATATGCTGAATATACTGGGAGGCCAAGATAGTTCAATTAAAAGAGAACAAGTAGTATTCGTGCCTCTGAAATTTTAGTTTTAAACTACCCCTATGAGTATAAAATTAATAATACTTTAGTTGTTACACAATTTAACTACTTCTTCTGACTGAGACTGAAGGACGTTTTTAATGAAATGCAGTTTTATCTCAGATACTGCAGGATAAATAACTTCTTGCATTTCATTTTGCTATTGTGAATGTTGGGGACCTACCTCTGGTAGGTTTTCTAAAATTGCGTTTCCGTTATTTATTACGTGACAGACTGACAATAAGAGCTTTGGTTACCAACCTGGCAAAACCGCCACCTAGGCTAAGTGGCTACTCTTGCATAAATGGCAATTTTTCCTTCTGTAGAACTTTCTCGTTGCATATGTTAATTGATTTGGGCAAGAAGTTCACACATATAAAGATGGAGAATTAGACAGGAGTATAAAAAGAGTCCATTCGTCCGAATACTATCATTTATGTAAGTATATAGCTATTAAATTATGTATATTATGAAATGTCCATTATTCTTTCACCTTCACGGACTAAATTTTTTCAATGTCACTGCCAGTATAAGTACTTTATATGTAATATATCTTTGAATTCTGCTTTCTATTTATGAATTTGGATTTTAATATGTAATCATTACCTAAATATGTTTATTTATGTTTTGGTTCAATTTGGATTTTTATGTCCAAACTTTTAAACCTTATGCTATTAAAAAAAATAATCTTTGATATTTTTTTTCTTAATAAAGGAAATACTTAAGGTTTAAGCTTAAAATCTGTATTATATACATGTATGGATGCATATTATTAATGTATTTTACTAAAGGGCTTTATATAATATATGTTAAAGATATGTTTTTATATACATTATCAACTTATAAAATAAAAGTAAAAAACTGGTTAAAAAGTGTGGATCGTGATTATACGGAAAGGATTATAACATCTGATTACAGAATTTAATGTCCATAATTGGATTACAGGATGGGAGCGTGTTTTTATATTTGTGATCGCATGGTGATAGTTGTGGAGCATGTGGTGTTGGTTGGCAGCGTGGTAGGTATTGGTGCGGGGTAAGATTAGTTTGGGGTAGGCTAATTGAAAGGAGGGGCAGAGGCCTCAAGCATTGTCCTGGACTGAGGAGTCCGTTTGTCTGTTGGTTTTTTATTTCTTATCATCTAACAGTTCGTCGTTTATCCTTATTTTAATTACCTACATTCACTGATAAAGTACAGTATGTTTGCTATTGCGTCTCTTCTGTAACCTCATATTGCTTTTTCTTCTTTTACCACTATGAGCGTTATCAGTATTTATAATTATTAAATCAATTATTTTTCTATATATATATATATATATATTTTACTAAACAACATTATTTTAACATCTTATTTCCCTAAGAAAATTATTTTTTAATTAATGGGACTCATTCTCTCACGCGCAGGTGCATAGCACCTATGCACCTATGTGAGGAAATATTTTCACAATCATTAGAGCAGTCTATACATATAAGTATTTAATTTGTTTGCAGTTTTATGTTTTGGTGTTAATTATTAAAGTAATTTTATATTATAAATGTAAAATTGTGCTCCTATGACTTCTAAATTTTTGTACCATAATGGAAATAAAGATGTTTTTTGATTTGATTTGATACTTGCACAGGTGATATTAATTAATACCAATATTGCATGATGGCCTCACTATATTACAATATATTAAGGCCTCACTGATCTGCAGTTCAGAAGCTCCTACGTTACTGGATGTAATAGGGAGTATTCAGTCATGGAGTAAAATGTTCACAAGTAGTCTGAAAGTAAATTATATACATTAATGTATTTGAGATTAAAAACTATGTATACGGTACAGTAATTTTATTGGGACGAAATACTTATAAGAAACTATTTTCTGCCTTTATAAATTAAAACTATTAAGACCTTTTGGATAAGTTTTTTAATAAAATGTACTTCAACAACACCTGAATATATAATTTTTGGGCCATGAGTGTTATACATTTTTGTATCACTTTAAACAATATTTACTAATTCATTGTTTTAAAGCTTATTACTGATAATAAAAGGCTTTTGGCAATGGAAAAAGCGGCCATCGTTATATGTTACAAAAGGTATAACATAAAGTTTCGAGGATTTTAATATATCCACTTCGTCAAGTGGGTGCAAGTGGGTGAGGTCTAAATACAAACAAAAAATAAAGAACAGAAAGAAGAATAGAACGGAAATAAAATGGTTCAAACATACATAAAGTTCTGAGCGCAAGTTATAGTACGAAAATCACTTGTAATAAGTCAGTTGTAATTTACTACTTGAAATGCAGTTTTAATGTGAGGAAATAACTCTTTTAATGCCAAATCTCTAAATAACACTGCAAAAAAAAACTGAAATATTACCAGTTATAAATGGAGTTGTCTCAATCGGTGCATACCCGAAATAATATATGCTTAAAAAATAGTTTATTTTATTCTACGTTCGCTGTATTCTTACTTATGAGATGTTAATTATGGGCTTGACGAATATTAAGTATTGCCTTACTATATTCAGTACAGATAGTTTTGTACACGTTCAGAAGGCTATTTAACTCGATAATACAAGTTTTACTTTTATGTGCAATGTAAACTTTAAAAATTTTTTTTAAGAAATAATAAAAACAATAATTGTATTTAGTTTCGAATACATTAGGACGTGAGCAGCAGCTTAAGTTTCATCCTGTAAGTGTTCCACCCCTACCTCCCAAACGGAGTGGTGGTGGTCATATATAAAAGACCCTAATTTGTATGTTAATTGTAAAATGAGATGTATGCAATGATCGTGACACTCAAGTGGAAGTAGCCCTTTTTAATTTCCTGGGAAATGTTTCCTTACCTTATAATGTTACCAAATGATAAATTGTCTTGCAAGGACATAATTTAAATTTTTTTTGGGAAATTTAAAGATTATGTCTAATAGATTAGAAGAAAAGGGGAAGCTCTGTAAATTAAAATAAAGTGCAATAAGTAAATTTAGCCCTTAAACTGCCATTTAGTTTGAAAATGTTTTGCGTTAATGAGATCAATTATTATTTTTCTGAAGGCTTAATAGAAAAAAACGATGAACATTAATAAATGCTACATGGATCGATCATTCAACATTCGAACAAAATTCATTGCAAATGTTAAAAATGAGCTCTATTTCACCTTCCACTTAGTGCAGCGTCATAAGCCGAGTGCTGTGACAGACTTGACACCTAGACTCCACAACCATCTGAAGAGATCCAAAACAGTCGGCGAAGAAGCTATAAACGAACATTCAACATCGTGTCGACATCCACAAAAAGTTGTAATATAGATGAAGTGGTGTCCTCATTGGCTCAACAGGTTCACAATTTGAGTGCATTAAGATTTTTCTGAGGCGATCCCAAATCAAGATGGAGCAACTACAAACCCGAGTTACGCACCTGGTGAGACGATGAGAACACCATTTTATCTAGATTAAATTTTTTTTAGTGGCTATGTTAGATGTCTCTGATGGTGAAAATATGTAAAGTTCAATTTAAGCTTCTTAGTCGCCGTCTGTGCGCATAGATCTTGATTTCTGATTCCAGGAGTCAAGTCTGTCACAGCATTTGACTTATGACGCTGCGTTAAATGGAAGGTGAATTGGAGCTGTACTTAGCATTCTTATTGAATCTACCTTTCCAACCATTGCTCTACGTTACCGTGTATAAACTCCTATTAGATGCATGATGATTAATTGTGTGTTATTTGTAGGCGTCATGCCACTGCAAACGCTTACTGTGATGAGGTATCTCTGATCTGCATGATTTGGAGAGTGTAATAGATAAGAACTATTAAAATGATAATAGTGTTGTATTCAAATATGTGTAATTTTGTTAGTTTATCTGTCCTATAATCTATACAAAAAACCAACTTCTCAGTCGTATTGATTATAATACACAATGTTTTCAAGGCACTTTACGAATTGGTGTGAAATTTCTTATCCATGGACATTGCGTATTCTTTGTGTTTTACATGATCACTTCGAGTGAAACTTGCCTTAGGGGGACTTTGTTTCTAAAACATGTAATATACAACTTTAACATATTCTTATTTTTGTGGTATTCTACGACTTTTTTACAAAGGCATTATAGGACATGTATTTAATGAATTTGAGTCGAAGATGTTTTGTTCTGTCCTGTTCTGAGACATCTAGGCACATAAGATCGAGCGGAAATGTACCTAACAAAGACAAAATTTCAATAAAAATATGGGGGTGAACAACACAGAACGTATTATGTTTCTAAAAAGTGTTAAAAAGCTTTCTTATCTTTAGATGGATGAAAGATGCCACGAATTTGTTCATAGGCCCTATAAAAACAAGAAAGAAATCTATAGGGTAAATTTTAATTGAGGAGTGATATATTTGATGGTGGAATGCTTTGTCACATTTGATTTTCCCCTTATTTTTCACGGTACAGACTTATAAAAAGAGCTTTGGGTTATCGGCCTGGCAAAACTGCCACCCCTCTTAAGAGGCAGGCTGCGACCTTTCCCTACCCATTAAAGCACTTTATGGTTCCACAGTCTTGTTTCCGCAAAAGCAGCTGATTAGGCAGATAGGTTTCTCTATTTAAAAGTAAAGACATTTATGGAAGTATAATAACACCATTGTAGACGGGTTTATTAGATGAGTGCCTCTACACTCTAAGAATTAAATAAATCTTTGTTCTTCTTAGTCTGCAGGGTTTACGATAGAGCCTGTTTCGTCTCAAATTTTTAGGTTTTACTCCATCTATTGCCGGGTCCACCTACATTTCTTCAGCCTTCTGGTTTGTAATGTAAAATTGCTTTGGTAATTCTTAAAAGTTATTTTAAAACTGGCCTGGCTGTATATCTAAGGTTTTGTTTTCTTTCTAACTTTATTTGTGTGCACTCCTCTGTATAATTTCGTATATTCTTTGAAATTAACAAATCTTTTGGTGTAGGTTTTATCATATCCATAGGCTATATAGCTGCCTAAATAGTAAAACTTGCTGAAATTTTCTTGTTAATTTACGATCTCGTTTCCTATAAAGGCCTATACTTTTGTTTTATTTTCACTTATAAAAGAAATATGACAAATACGGTAATTATAAAACTTTTAATACTAAAACAAGAAAAACAGAGTGTTTCAAAATACTTAAACATGCTAATGCATACGTCTAACTGTAATTTTAACGCCAAAGCAGAATCACTGAGCTGATCTAGCCAACGTATACCTCCTTCCTGAGACCGCATACTGTCAGGTAGTAGGATTGAGGATTCTAAATGTTAGACTGTGAATTTTTGCCGTGAACGAATGAATCCACCGAAGAGTTTCTAGCAACCGCTTATTAATAAAAATTTAGGGTATTAATTAATAGGGTAACGACTGGCACTCACCCGCGACTTCGCATGTGATTTGGTTCTAAAGGGACATATACTTTATCATGGCATACAAAAAGTACCCAGAGAGACATATTTGGAGACTTAATTAATAGCAACTAAAAAAATCGCAATCTCAACATCCATATGAAAATAATTCGAAATAAGTTTAGTGACGAGTGTTTTGTAATTCTAAATTAAGAGAGTGGAAACAAGTTTTATAAATCCTAAATATAATCTCTCTACATTATTTGTATTTAATTAAGTAGCTCAAACAATTTCAGTAATATTTAAAATATTTTAAAACATTTTAGATGAACTCTACATTCGAATTCTTTCCTTTTATTTTCCCTCTGAAAGATACGTAGGACCCAAACCAGAGGTCTCTAATGTTACTCTTTGAAATGTGGTGGCTAATGAAAGATTGAATTGTTTAATAAAACCTCCACAATTTTAGGCACATTTAAAATGATTTTATATTAATGAACATTTTTTCCTGGTTCTATCTACATGTTGTCTTCATTTGGCCGAGTCATTTTATTACATACGAAATAACAATTGTAATTAACACAATAGTAACTGGAGTGGATGTGTCTCACATACTAACTGGTAACCAATAAGACATAACTGGAAAAGCAAGGTATTGGTATTCCTAGGACTTACTACTGTGTTTTGGTCACACAAAAATAATAAATAACATCTCATGGTAGTTGATTATTGCAAAAACTTTGTTTTAGATTTAGTGTGGTAAGTTCACAAAATAACTAGCGAGTTTATGTTTTTATCTACCTTATAATAACTTTAAATGTAACTTAAATTGCTGAGGTTTAATAAAAAAATTTAAACTTTAATTATTCACTAATTTTGGTAGAGTAACATTAAGGACCTCTAGACTGAACCATTATTCTTTTTTTGCAATAAGTTTAAAATGAGGAGTCACGTGATAGGAGGTCCTATTCAAAAATTTTGCCTTACCCCAAACTAACTCATTTTTTTAGGGGGAGGCTCAAATATTTTAAACATAAAAAACTCTAGTTTGTAATATGCTCGAAAGTAAATCATTTCATCTCTATTCAATAGAAAGTTGGGGGCATGGGACTATTAAGGCACAGTGTATGTAATTGCAATACTACTAGACTATTTTTTGTATACAGTTTTATTAAAGATATCATTAAATATAAAACATATGCTAAATTTTGTTATAGAAAAATACCGGTTATAAGGGGTTATCACAGAAGTAACCAGTATTGTGAGAAATGCTTTGAATAAAAGCGGGCAGCAGCTGGTGATTCTAGACCATCAATTGTCTGATCTCTGCCATCACCAAACTCAGCTGGGTCCTTCTTTGATATTTTTTTGCGTTCATCAAAAGAGTAACGCAAAATATCGCAGAAAATCCCATTTGTGTTTGTGATTTGTTTTATTCATACAACTATTCGTTAAGGGAGCGAAAACATAAGGCCAAATAAGGAATTATTACGAAGGCTATATGAGTGCAGATTTGTCAGGAACATTAGTGATTGTTTGATTATTAGTTTACTTATATTCTAAAAAAAAAAATACCGTATACAAATTGTTAATACGTACAAAAACGAAATACAAATCAAATAGTTTTGATTACTTTACATATAATTTTTTTCTCTTACCCTAACAGAGATTTTTCAAAAAGTATACGGTTTCTTGTTGGTTTCAGTTCAGAGTAAATGATTTTCGCCAAACTTCATTACCACCACTACGTTTTATCTTTTCTCGCTCCCTAAACAAAACCGACAAGTTTGAGTGGAAATTTAAAATTTTTTTTAGTAATTTCTGTTTGAAAACCTCAAACCACTTCTCAGTGATTTTCGCTCTGACATAAGTACTGCACCATCTTGTATATATACCCTAGTGCTCCATATAATGCAGTGATGTGATTGAAAGTATTATAATCCTATATGTAAATGTACAGCTAAAATAAATTCTCACAGAATTCTATACGCTAACATTATAAATATATGTTGTAAATAATTTATTTTTATCAGTACTTTTTAAATTTTTATAAATATAATAAACTTGAAAAGATTGAGTAACTAGGTTATAATTTGTTTGAAGTTATTACTGGTATGATTACTAATTGTATCTTATATATATATATATATATATATATATTATATATATATATATATATATATGACCTTGGCATATGGTCAGTCTGCGGCTCTCCAATCAATAAGTGAAGAGTTCGATTCCCGGAATATCAATAAATATTTTAGAGTGGATGGATTTTCGTGTGTACTTGTAAAAAATGACAGTGCAATTTTTTAAAAATTAGTGTCTGTAAAAAAACCTTTATTGAATAATAGACATTTTTCATTGTTATTTATTACGGGAAAAAAAATTGACGTTTTGAAAACTGGGAAAAATATTGGCAAATTTTTTCAGTCGAGAAGAATCTACAGTCTATTTGCTGATTATTTTTGTGATAGACCTCACAATAGAAATCAAAATATCCTGAAAAAAATATATGTGTGTGTGTGTGTGTGTTAGGAAAAAAAATCTTAGTTTCAGTTTAGTGTATTAAAACCTTCAATCTTTGACTATATTTATTCATGCAGCCTGTTTCCGTTCTTGCGTTGAACCGCATAAATTCCCTAATTGTTCTACCTATCATATAAAAACTAATTGCTTAAAAATTGTCATTAAAATAAACATATTTACTACTTCTAGTTCTAATTGAAACAAACCATTTTAAAACTTACAAATATAAAGTTTTTAAACATAAGTCATGTTATTTCCCGTAATGCTAAACAGTAAAACAGGTTAATAAAAATTAGGCCTGAATACAATTAAAACAGGAAGGAGATGTATACAAAACTATACATGTTTTGTTTTAAAGACTAGAAAAATGCATGCTCTACGATAAATTTAAAACAAATAAATACTCAATGTCTCTGATTAACATTTTTATGAGTATATAACACACATTTTTTTATAAAATAATAACTATTATAGTAATAGTAAAATTATTGGAAACTTGTGTTCACGTATAGCTTGCGATGTGATTTCTTTCAAAAATTTTCCGTCTATAATGCTACGATTAAAATAATGGATATATCCGTTTCCAATTCACACTTACAATATTATAAAACAAGAATTATTAATGGAATGTAAAATAGTTTTTGCAAAATAAAAAATGTCATGATTTCATAATTTTCCATACCACTATATATATATTAGGAAAGTATTATTGGTTGTTTCATTGGAAAATAAAATACTGTAATTTCTTTTTCTTTTCATCAAGAGTATTAAAATAGTTCGACAGCAATATATATAATTCTACCCTGTGAAATATTTAAAAGGTTTTATAAGTCCAATAAATTGGTTAAGTAATATCTATCTTGAGTAAATACCTGAATTTATTTTTCTAACATGGAGACTGAAATATATTGTGCATTATGAAAGTTTACGCAATTTTTGTGATTAATTTAAAAACAGTTACTGAGGAATCTGAAGGATTATTTTCAAACATTCATCAATCATAAAAAACGGTCAAATATACTAATGTGTTATATAATTAATAAACTCTTATTTACGCCACCAAAGTGCACTACAATACACTTTATGCCATTGTGTGCTTCTTATAAAAGACTATATTTATTGTTAGGCAGCTGTTATTTTATGAACAAAGGGATCGACAATAAAGAGTTGTCACGTACAAATCACTACCCTACCATTGTCAAACGCAGCTGACCTCATCAAATACATGCCTCTCTCTCCCTTTCACTTTTTTACCAATTTTAGTCATATTTAGAAAATTAAAAACTCGTTACGTATTTTCCTGAAACAAAACTTTGAAACGAAGTATACTTTTAATAATTTTTCGAATATAACACTAGGTATATTAATGTCACTCGAATGTACTAATAATATGTACTAATATTTTTCTTTCATACAGTAAACCCACCTGATTATGAATCATTCCTTTTCTAATATTCAAATACATTTGTTTTATAAATGTTGAATACTTTGATAGAACAAGACTTATCTAAACTATATCTTTGAATATTTATTCTACAAGACGAAGAGTTTAGGAGTTTTCATTTACGGTCTTATTACGCTATACGTACGCTAGTTCCAAGACTGCAACGAGCTGTACGGCCTCTTCCAATGAACGAGGTCTCATTGAAAATCAAGTACTGTCGGCGGACATCGCTTCATAAATTAAAGTGAAGAAAAAACCAATCTACTCAAAAAATGGTCTCGGCTACATAAGCTAATGAGAGGGTTGCGTGTTCATATCAAATTGTGCACAGTCGATCACATCCGGGTGGCCAATGTAGTGAGGTGTAGTGAAAGTAAACACTATATATTACAATACATTTCTACACAGCGCGCAATGACGATGTCTTTATTTACACTCACAAATCAACCTTTACCATTGACCGGTATTTTGTGTATTATTCAGAACACACTATTTTTGGGAAGAGGTTTATTACAGAGGATCCAAAAATTACAATATTAGGGAGTACAGAACTTATTTGAACTAATGTAAAAATTACGCGGCATTATACCAATAGGTTCATCATAAAATGAAGCAATCTCCCATCGTCTAATTTTTTGTGTCAGATAATGTTGGACAATCTGGCACGTGATCTAATGCCAGGGAAGTACCGACCCCTGACTGTCAGTGCGGGCTTCGGTGGGGCCGTTGGCGCCACCCTGCAATTATTTGGCGGGAAATAAGAACATCTTTCGACATAGTAGATAAATTCATACTCATATTACGTGGGCGCTCGTTAATTTATTGTATTTATAATAAGCACATATGTAAATACCTACTTATATAGCGTAATAATGAGTAATAGATAGGGACATAGTGGTCTCCTTCTCGCTGACATTGCTTCCTTTTGGGAGGCAGAAAACAAGAATCGATCGTTATAATAACGTGTCTTTTTCACAATAAGGCCTATATAGTTAAAAGCTTTTCTATAGTGCCTCTATACTATTATCAAAAACAAAATACTTAATTGACCATATGCTTTATTTAAACAAAATCTCATATTAATTCGTTACATTTAAACAATATGTATTGCAGTATTCGTTATTCCACGGATTACAGCGGAGAGAATCCGTAAGAAAAATACTCTAACATGAAATACTCTTATTGGAAAATGATAAACCACAATTAAACTGTAGGTATAATAACCTGAATATAAAAAAACAAAAAATAAACAAATAAATGTTAAATCTAATTTGAAAAAATTCTTATTTCCTACTCAATTGATATAAGAGTTCATATTAAATTAAAATAAAGGAGATTATTTCTGTTTCTTAAAATCAATATATATTTTTGTCACAGTTTTCATCATTTTCTTTCAATTATTTAATAATCATGCGTAAACGATATTTGGATAATAATTTCTTTTCACTTAAGGGGGGTCCGTACCAAAAATTTCATTTTTTTGAGTTTTTTTGGTTTTTTTTAGTTTTATATTCTTCAGAACCTCACCTTTTCAAAGATGTGCTTATTTTCTTTCTATCTTTATTAGAAGTTATTGAAAAAGAAAGTTTTTCGAAATCATTGCAACCAATTTATGGTGGAAAGAGGCAGCCCCGCTGGTGGCCCACCGCTTTAATCATATTCATACATACTACTACTATTCTTGTTTCCTTATTGTTTATGTTATGTTCATTTGCCAAAAGCTGTTATGCTTGCTATCAAGCCAATATTTAGGGATTTGGGCTGATCCTGAGCTTTTGCAAAAATGTGTGAAGGGCAAAAAAAACACAAAACCCAAACGAATCATTGAACAATGTGATTTGGTCTGTAATACCAAAAAAGGGTTTTTGTTAGCCTATACCAGTGCTAAAATATGGGACTTATTTAGCTATAAGCACATTTAATAATGGCCTGATAAGTAGAGTACAAATAATGGATGAGCTTAAACTTTCTCCTGGTAAAAATTTGGTTGCTGCAATGAAAAGCCTTGAGAATAAGCGACTCAAGAAAGCCGAATTAGCTGCAAATGAGCTTGAGAAGAAAATCAGGAAGGCTAAGGCATTGAAGAAAAGAAAGTTAGAGGACCAATTTGAGCAGGATGAAGCAGACAAACCAGCCTACAGCACTGGCAGCTACTGATGTTACCAAGTTCACTGTAGGTTAGTACAACGATTTTTTCAATCGCGTTTTCCCCCAAAATTTGTATTTTCTTAACTTTGATGTAAGTTTTTCTCAGGACCTGTTAAAGATATCTTTATGAAATTTTCACTGTGTGTTTGTTTTAGTATTTACTAGTCACTAACACAAGGATTTTGTAAAATTTTAATTTTTGGGCTTATAAAAATTAAATTTCTGAATTAAAAACTTGAAATTTAACACAAGTTTTTAAAAAATTTGTAGAAAAATTAAAAAACAAAATAAACAAAAATCCTTGTGTCAGTGACTAGAGTATTACATGATTAATAAAAATAAAATAAAAACATTTCAGTGTAGGTTCAACACAACTCTATAAAAATTACATATAATTAACATTACGGAGATAGGCGAACAGACCCCCCTTAAATTCTTCTCAAAATTTCCATACTATTGAAAACTATTTATTTAAAAGTTTACACTTTACGTACACATCTTATTGTTAAACTTATTTAAAGGAGTATTTACCGTCTATAACCGACCATACGATAATACTTCTTACATGTGACCAATCCAATATAGTTTTTTACTAGCAATTAAAACTTATTTCAACCTATTGGCAGACTACCTGGAAACATCTTCGGGTGCAAGAGAAAACTTCTTGGAGACAACCGACAGAAAACTTTTTGAGAAAAGTCTGCAAGTGAGAGAACGACAAACATACCGTTTTTAAACGAATTTTTAAAATTATTGGTGTTAATTACCGTTTTATTTCTCTTTGGTATTTTAAATTGTAATTAATACCCTGTAGTAATTTTATACTGAGTTAATCTATTTACTAACAAACGTTACTTTTTATTTTAAGCATTCTATAATGTTATTGCAAAGAATATGGTATAGAAAATTTCATCATTTCAATCTCATCACTATTCTGACTGTTATAAGGGAGCTTAAAAACATCCCTAATAAGTATATTAAAAGTATATCCAGGCATTCTTTCATAAACAAACATTGTGTAAAATTAATCCATATATTAATTGGTTTTCATTGTTGAACTAGATCATCAGTTATAGTAATTAATATTTAGTCTCACGCTCTCAGCGAATAATGGTATGATAATGTCAACCAACTCAGTAATTAATTAAGTTACCAAATTATTATTTTACATATTGAAACTAATTTCTTCCTTATGTTAAATAACAAAAGTTTATAAATAAAACAAAATTCATTGATAATCAAAACGCACACGCTTTTTATCTAACATGTATTATTAAATGTATATTTAATGATTTTAATCTAACCTCTAGTCTTGCTAGAGCAGCCGTACCAAAATAGGCCGATGACACTAGAGGCGGTGTTGCCATATCGCGACTAACCGCCAGATGTTCTCTCTTTGACACTTCTTAGTCATATTATGTGCTTTATCAAAATATTAACTATAACGATTTAGTGAAATATAACGTTCATTATACACGCATTTGTTTAACATCTACGCGGGTAACATTTCAATCTTACGTAAGTAGATATATATAATTGAAATTAAATTAGGTTATTGCCACTTATTACAAATTTAATGAATGTAAACAAAAGTCATTTGACAGATATATTTGGTATTCCAAACATATGTTAGTTTGGTCATTTAAACATATATGTGAAAGAAACAGCCAAATACAAAATAATTGAATCGTAGAAAAGTGAGGGCTCTGAGGTGTAATGGTAGCACATTCACCCGGCAAGTGAGAGATCCGGGTATATGTATACAATATATATATATATATATACAAAGGCAAACTCTAACAATGGCTTTTGAAATATCTTAGACACAAATAAATTGAAAGAGGCGAGAGTTAGCGTTTTTGGCCCGAATTAAGTTTCAGAATACTTTATACGAGGTGTAACTGAAAATAACTGGATTAATAACCTATTGACAGAGCCATAGAACGAATACAAGAAAGCTGAATATCTCAAGGCTGATTACGTTCATTCTGTCTGACTAATGATCGGTATGTAGTTCAACAAGGTTACTGATCTTTTTTTGCGTTAGCCTCAGATTTTTATGACGATAGTCTGCCAATGGGTGTGTCGTCACTCGTGTCTTCGCGGCTTTTAAATGTTCTTTTTTTTAATCAGTAATTTTAAAAATATTACACGACAAGTTTTTTATTTGCAGATTTTGAAGTCAGATGTAGGATGAACTCAACTCAATTAAGGTATTAATGTAGTGTCTATAATATTTGCGCTAATTTCACTTAATTACCATATTTTGTACTATATTACAATCTTGAATATTCAATAAACCAATACAACGTAGTATCGAAAGACCTGAAATAACACAGTTACAAACATAATTGAAACAGGTATAGGTATGGACCTTTAGGTGATCTGTGTAGCTCTACTATTACCAACATACTGATTTTTGACCAACTGTGATAATAATAGCGTCAAAAATAAATAATTTATCTATTTTATCAATAATAATGGTGGGAAATGAAGAGCTCCATTATGAAGAGAAAAATGACTAAAATGGAAAGAAAAGGGTATGTCAATAATGTTCCTGAAGACTAGGTTACAGAATCACCTTGCATGGACATAGATTCACTTTGCGTTTGATTTAAACATACGTGCTTCCCTTATTGGCAACTTAGTAGAGGCTACGTTTCGACATAGGCGCCAAGTTTTTAAAAATTTTCTTGAGTAAGTATTTAAAGAGTAGGTAAAAAGCACCATCCCTAATTAAAATAAAAGAATCACTTTTTAATCGAAGATAACTTTTACACGTGATTAAAGAGCTAACGTCTAGTTTATAAGTTGCAGCAAAGATTTGCAGAAGATTTTGAAGCTAGCGGTGGGTTTATGGACTGTAAATAATGTTTTTGAGTTAATGTTTGCAAGATACGGAAGAGGCAATGAGGGTGAGCGGAAATGTAATATCAAACCAAAAATCAGATGAGCTCATGTGTTGGCCAACTTATGGAGCCAGTACTGCGTTTTCTTCCTACATCATGAAGGATTTCTACGTATGTGACGGTTAGGACGGACGGATGGAGGAAGCGAGAGAGGGAGGGAGGGAGTGAGAGGGAGAGGGGGGAGAGCGATGAGGAGAGAGCACAGAATCAGCACTAAAATCTCTGAATATATCTTGAAGAAGAAAGCTAATACATCACTTCGGTTTTCTCTAGTTTCGTATTATATCAGAGGGGAATATAAGCTTAGAAGGGCTTGATACTTCAATTAAGGCGGTGATATCAAAAGTTCCCCTTTCCAGAGGATTACATTTCATCCCGTGACTTTCACTCGGGAGCCGGATCCAGCTAGCCCTTCAATGACCCAATTTAGAGAATTCCAGAACTCTGTTTGCAATATTTTCAGTTATTATCAGTGTTGAAAACACCAACCAAAATATCATATTACAAATTTTGAAAACTATAAATATTTAGTTATTACCTCTGAATAGACACCATTTTTGTATTTTCACTAAGTATTTTTTAATGTGAGAAGGGATTGCTGCTATGAGTTTTCTAATGAGAAATATTTAGTATATAAATTATTTATAACCTAAAAGCCTAATTACAGACTAAATTGAATATATTTTCCAATGGAGGCTCTCAATATATTTTATGCATGAACATAAAAATTCTATATACAGTAATATATAATTGTTAAATTTGAAACTTTGGTTTGTACTTGGTAGGAATAATACCTGGACATATTAGTAGAGAGTTCTGGAACACTCTGTACATAAAAGGTATAGAGATTTAATATCCAAAAATATAAGATAGAAGTGATTAAATTAATTCACCAAGTGTACATTACAAACGGATAATAATTTCACCTACTTGGCAGTTCTGAAACGATAACAAATACATAAAATGAAAAGTAGAGTATTTCTCGTCGACTGAGTCTACTTTTGTATGGCATAATAGAGTTTTTGAAGTATCTGGGTTGTAATATTTATGAAGTTACATTGAATTCTCCGACAAGTAATTTAAAACCTACTTCTTACTTCAAATCTCAATTAAAAATATCACGCTGAGGTATATTTTACTTTATTCTTCCGAGTAAACATGATTATATTCTGTAAAAATATTTAAAATACTTGCTTCAAATATAGTTTAATAAAATAATAAATATAGTCTGCAAATTTCCATTTGATACCGGCTGATAGAAAATGGGTATTGTGTTATTATCTGCAGTATCATTCATACAAGTATGTCGTAAATATTTTTAAACATCGACTATTAAATGTATATATAATATGATGTAACCAGAGTCCCGTAATATCTCACAATAAAATCTGTTCCCACTTACAGTTTGGTGTAAAGTACCTTGTGTTAAAACTCAAGTATAACTAATTCTGTTGGTAAATGGTCTATACCCAAAAATATTGGGCATAACACACAATTCCTCTTTGGCAGTAACTCCCTGAGTTGTTCTCCTGGGAAACTGTTCCTTGCTGTAGGTATCTTTACTAGTGAATTTCAGCAGTAATATATTCACTAAAAACTAAATTGTTAAAACTTGAAGCTGATAATAATTCATTAATATAGCTAATCCGTGTCATTTTGACATTTTATCTGAAATAAGTATTAAAGAACAAAGCATGTAATCAAATTATAATTTTAAGGCTAAAGCTAGTATTACTGAGTTACGACTTTAGCAGATGTACTAGAGATTGTAGGAATAACTCCATTCTTCCTTCTTAATATTTAATATAGGCTCTGTAATACCATGTGGTACATTGATAAAATTATCTTAAAAAGAGCAATAATTTTGAATCGTGATATAATGTGAATGTGTCGCCTACTATCATTGTAGTCTGTCACGTTGTGATACCGTACAAAACAGATGCACCACAAAAGGTGAGATTCTGAGGTGTAGCCGTAGCAAGTGTCAAGATCCACGTTGAAATTCTGGTGGAGCAAACATTTTTGAGAATCTATCATTACAGTCTGATAAGTTGTGATTAAAATATATATTCGGAACAACGATTAGAACAATATAAAAAAGAAGCAATGCACCTTCCTAAACCACACGCAAGAAATTTATTTATAACTGATATAATACTATAATTTGCAAATGTAAATCTGTAACACCTTGTATGGAGTTTTAGGGGTCTGGTATTTTTAACATGACACTAACGCGGTTTTAAAGGTCCTGTCTAACTCAGCGTAATAAAATGTGCAAATGGCTAACTAGACATGCATGAGTACTAACGTCGTAGATATTACATCTCATCCAGTATACGCTTGGCAGAGTGAGCTCAAACGTGTCCAAACCCAGTTTTTAGATGATTACTGCTTTTGGGAGACAAATTTTTGAAAACTATGAACTATAGGTCTCGAGGCATTCTCACTACGGAAAATATTGCTCGATATCTGAGCATAGTGACATCTCACAATGGGTCATTAAATATTTGTAATATGTTCCTGGCACACATTCCCTTTTATGACGTGCTTGCCATATATAGATTATATTTGATCCTCTTATTACCTATGTCTTTTCTGGTATTACTTCAATTGTAACATATGCAATTTTCACTACATATCACATGCGATGCATCAATGTTCTTTCGGTTCAGCTCACACAACAAAAACAGATCGATAAGTCTGCTTCAGGAGTGCTCATAGTTTTGTTAAATTTAGTTCTATATTAACATTCACAGACTAAATATTTTGTCCATTTTATTTGTATAAACAAAAGTGGCTTTTTATTCACCTTAATTCAAGCATTCACCCAATATAAATTTTACATTGAAAAATTGTATAAACTGTTATAATAAAAATACATTTTTAGATGATTATGTTTATATATAGTTGGAATTGTTTAATTCCAAGATAGCGCAGAAAATAATTTCGCAAACGAGAGTTTGTGTACTGTAATTGCATTTTGTCAATGGTAAAATACAAACCGGTGTTTTTATTCAATACAATAATAATGATACAAGAGCTAAAGAAAGGTATTACTCTTGGTTAATTTTAAGTTAGGGGATACAATCTGTTTATCTGGGATGGTTTGAACTATATGCATTTTTTGTATTTAGATTATTTCTGCTATTATTGTATACATTTGTTTCAGGATTATCAAATTATACTATATTTACTTCATATAGTAAACATCTAGGTCTTCTTAAAGCTTTTTAGAAGAAAAGGAAATATTAAGAGAGGAGTCTGGGCAGGCAAAACTCATCTGTCGGAAATATAATGCAATTTAATCAAAAGGTAATACTCCCACTTCGAGAAAACCTACAATAGACGAGTTAAAGTTTGCTACAACAAAATATTTTTACAAATTATCGATATTGGAACATTATAATGCCTTATATGATATTTGCGGTTTGCAGGTACGGATATTGTGGAAAAAGGCTTACTGGGAATAATACAACAATGAATGTGAGAACGGCAGTGAGGACGGAAAATTAAACCAATATCAAAATCAGGATTACCTTCACGTATTACGAGATATATAACCCTACAATTGATTACCCTGTATATCACAACTTGGAGAACCAAGTATATTTCATGTCATTGATGCTGCACGAGATATCAAGTTTAATATTGAATTGAATATAGTGTAAAACCTTTTTGTGCGGTCTAAATGACACACACACACACACACACACACACACACATACGGGCAAGCGCTCGCTCGTGTGTGTGTGTGTGTGAGTTTTAATGTATGTTAATGTGTACTAGCTGGTACCCGCGGCTTAGCACAAAATTTTCGAAATCGAAGCTCTTATACTACTTAAAATTAAAAAAAATTACATATGTGGATCTTATTACTTTCTAATAAAATTTAAAAAACTTTATTTGCATTGAAAAATAAAGGACTTGTTAAAGTCAAATTAAACTAAAAATGACAACACTTCTCAATAAATACCTTAATAAAAAATAAAAAGGTAGAAATTAAGTCACTTGTAATACATTTCATCAAAACAAACAAATAAAAATACCTTTTCACGCAGTTTTAAAACTTCTACTTAAACTTACTATTTGTCTACTTCAATATAATATATGTTGAAATTATACATTGATAAATTAAGTACTCTTCTGAGTGATTATATGTATTTCAATAAAGGTCTTTGAGAGCACCTATGGAAAAAAACAACAAATTGCAAAAGGCTTCGACAATCTTATGTGATTTGAGCAGTTTTATAAATGGGCAAATTATAACATAAATAATCAAAAGGCAACAATCAATATACAAATTAGTAGTACATATCCACTAGTTCACTTACTCGATACCATCCAGCCGCTGTCAAGACCGCCTCAGCTCAGTTACCGCGCGGTCGTCGTATGTCCTATCACTCGGTACGTTCAAGTCAGACTGGCACTAGAAGCGTAGTATCGCCGAGCAAGTTCAAAACTCGTGTTACAGATAAGTAAGTCGCTCAGCTCAGTTGCCGCGCTCGTATGTCCTATCACTCGGTACGTTCAAGTCAGACTGGCACTAGAAGCGTAGTATCGCCGAGCAAGTTCCAACTCGTGTTACAGATAAGTAAGTCGCTCAGCTCAGTTTCCGCGCTCGTATGTCCTATCACTCGGTACGTTCAGGTCAGAGACTGGCCCTAGAACCGTAGTATCGCCGAGCAAGTTCAAACTCGTGTTACAGATAAGTAAGTCGCTCAGCTCAGTTGCAGCGCTCGTATGTCCTATCACTCGGTACGTTCAAGTCAGACTGGCACTAGAAGCGTAGTATCGCCGAGCAAGTTCCAACTCGTGTTACAGATAAGTAAGTCGCTCAGCTCAGTTGCAGCCCTCGTATGTCCTATCACTCGGTACGTTCAAGTCAGACTGGCACTAGAAGCGTAGTATCGCCGAGCAAGTTCCAACTCGTGTTACAGATAAGTAAGTCGCTCAGCTCAGTTGCAGCCCTTGTATGTCCTATCACTCGGTACGTTCAAGTCAGACTGGCACTAGAAGCGTAGTATCGCCGAGCAAGTTCCAACTCGTGTTACAGATAAGTAAGTCGCTCAGCTCAGTTGCAGCCCTCGTATGTCCTATCACTCGGTACGTTCAAGTCAGACTGGCACTAGAAGCGTAGTATCGCCGAGCAAGTTCCAACTCGTGTTACAGATAAGTAAGTCGCTCAGCTCAGTTGCAGCCCTCGTATGTCCTATCACTCGGTACGTTCAAGTCAGACTGGCACTAGAAGCGTAGTATCGCCGAGCAAGTTCCAACTTGTGTTACAGATAAGTAAGTCGCTCAGCTCAGTTGCAGCCCTCGTATGTCCTATCACTCGGTACGTTCAAGTCAGACTGGCACTAGAAGCGTAGTATCGCCGAGCAAGTTCCAACTCGTGTTACAGATAAGTAAGTCGCTCAGCTCAGTTGCAGCGCTCGTATGTCCTATCACTCGGAACGTTCAAGTCAGACTGCCACTAGAAGCGTAGTATCGCCGAGCAAGTTCCAAACTCGTGTTACAGATAAGTAAGTCGCTCAGTTCGCTAAACCCCGACCCCCGGACAGTCGTCGTTCCGCGACCACCGAAAGCCCAAATGTGATCGTGAACAAAATCACTTAATTTGCACATTGCTCTGGGAACCTATTTTCCCAAAGGTAATTGCAGTAAAGCAAATAAAAATTATGCTCCACTGTTTACTTTACCATTTACAAACGGTACAATATGATTGTAGTCATATGTAATTTTTTTAATGTAATTACGCATATACCGTTACTAGTTAATTACATGGTTAGGAGTATCAGAATTTAACTTTACACTTTAATCATACTTTGCAAGTGTTGAAAACATTTCTAGTTTGAATTAATCTGATTTCAGTTGTCACAGATGCCTTTTTCTGTCCTAAAACAATACAACTACGGTCTCGAAAATATAATTCGGAAACCATTCACAAATTTGTTCGATATGGTTTGTTTTATAACAGTATCTAAAATATTTTTTACAATTTGTTACGTGTTTTTACTGTACTTAATACATCCCTGTAAAAGTTATATATTTTACTTTTTCTTCGCTATGTGTATTACACTACTGATCAAGCACTTTAGACTCAATATTTTATCAAATTTAAACGTAAACAAATGTTTCAGCCATGTTATCGAAATTCAGATTATACTGACAATAGATGACCAGTCCCAGGTAAACTTGGATTTAGAAATATAAATATTACTATTGTTCCGAATTATAAAATATTTTAGGTTAATTTTCCAATATTTATCTCAGATATTTTGAAATTAGCTCTAGCAACACGATTGGCGATTCATTTTTATTTATAAGATTATAAAATGTAATAAAACATTTTGTTTCATATAAATATTACTTAGACCAACAGCCAGCTATAGAAATAACCCAAAATAAACATGCGTTACTGCTTCAATTAACCAAAAACGGAATAAAATATGTAATTCAAGTAATAGCACAAGTTGTTACGCATCAAATACGGAAGTAATTATAAATAAAATGATTCAGGAACATTGCCGGATTTATTAATAATATAAGGTTAAATACGATAATAACTTATCCAATACCTAAACGGTAGTGTCTACTTAAGCTAAGTGCTTAAATAGTAGTAAAAGTTATAGCAACACCGTTATATATAACACGCAAAAGATAATTTACCGAATTTAATTAAATATTAATCGGAAAATCTATTATTAACCTAAGGATATATTTGTAATAATTTTACCCATCGCTCTGGAATACACATGAAAGATTGCACATAAATATCTAGTTCAAACGTTATAGTTTAAAAACTACTTTCTGCGACAGGACGTAACTTATATAAGCATTATATTATATACAAACTGGTAAGAGTCACCAGCTATATTTCATTCATACATTTCGTTTAAAGCAAACATAGTAAGTTTTAAGTTATGATAACTTTTACCAATAAAATAGGGTGTCGTGCGTATTTTCTTGATTAAAACAATCAATTTAGTTTAATATGTACTTAAAACATCTTTTTGTCCTATAGTTAATAAAAATAAATAGAGGAAAAAAGACATATCGTGGTTTTGACATAATCTTGCATAATACGGTAAAATAAAGAAAGAAACCAAACAATCAATTTAGCAAGTAATTAGAACTGAACTTTTATGAATAAATTTTTAATTGTATCATGTAATATAAAAGTCGTGGTGCGAGATCAAGAACCAAGTATACGAAGCGACTATTCTTCATATTATAGGAGCTATGAATAAAAAAACTAGTAAACCTCACTTTCAAATCAGTAATCATTATAATGATGGTCTCTTATGTATGTTTACTATGCGATGATTTCAGATTATTTTTTTTTAACCACCAGTATAAATAAAATATTTCTTACAGTATTTGCAGCATTAGCGGTCACCGAGGGGGAAACAATGTAAATGCCAATGGACTTGGACTATGATCGGACATTGGAGTGGGCCTTTTGTAACGTAATCGAGCGTGAAGCTGGGATCCCGCCATGTTGATACACTAATACTGGCTACAAACTGATTGGCTTTTCTCGTCGAATATGATCGCTGAAGCGTCACAAATGATCTATTGGTGCTGGAGCTACGTTCAAATTTTATACTTATATCAGTTCTAAAATACGATTCTGTAATCTCAAGTACCAGTATTTGTGTTGTAAAAATAAGCATGCTTATGTTTTATATAACTTTAATTTCAAGCACTTATCGAAAGCAACACCAACCTTATTTACAACTTCTAATACGTCTTTCGTTTTTAAATTTCGGAATCCCTTGAATATCGAGCGTGTTTCTGCGCCTGTATTAGTCGCTGTACTGAATCTTTAACTCTAAATCAGTCTCTATCCTTTGAAGCTGGGTATTTTTTATCCTTAAGTCATCAATAAGTTGAAGGATCTCAGTTAAATTAGCACTTTTTTTTTGTTTTGTTCATTCATGTTTTTAGAAACAAATTAAAAAAACTTGTTAACTTTAAATTCAATTCGCTTGCGGTTATCGGGATGTTTCATAGCAAGTCAGATAAAGCTCTTCAAATGTCAGACTCCGAGCCACAAGGTGACTCACAAGACATACTTAAACGAATTATTCAGCAGCTCCCAGCCAAAAAATCAAACGATTTAAATCTTATGTCAACATGGCTCATTAAAAGTGTCTTCAAGCACTTAGTGAGACCATTAACCCAACTGATAAATTCTTCATTCCAAAGTGGAGTTTTTCCCTCCCTCCTGAAAGTCGCTAAAGTTTGTCCCAATATTTAAGAAAGACGATCCGCTGTCTATCAATAATTATAGGCCTGTCTCAATTTTGCCAGTATTGAGCAAAATAATGTGAAAAAACTTTTTCTCATAAGAATGCTTTTTTTTGGACAAATACAATAAGCTCTCTGATGAAACAATTTGGGTTCAGAAAGGGCAAATCGACAACTGACGCAGTTGTTAGTCTTGTTGATATGATTGTGGAGGGGATAGACAATCGGAAAACACACAATGAGTGTGTTTCTTGACCTGTCCAAAGCATTCGACTGCGTTGACCATAACACACTGCTAGACAAACTGGAGTCTCATGGCGTGCCCCCTTGAATGGCTTAGCTCATTCCTAAGCCACAGATCCCAAGTTGTCCAAATTTCAAATCAACTGTCCAGGCCAATAAAACTGAAATATGGTGTCCCACAGGGGATCCATACTCAGTCCTGTGCTTTTCCTGCTTTATGTCAACGACATAGGATCATCAACTTCGGCATGGAAAACTAGTGTAGTATGCTGATGATACGACTCTCTGTTTCAGTGGAAACTCCAGTGAAGTTTTGGAATAACATGCTTTTGTTGACATCAACAACTGTGTCCAACACTTTAACAGCCTCAATCTCACAGCAAAACTCATCAAAATAAAATGTTTTGAATTTTTTCTTTGCGTGTGGTGCAAAACCTTAGTGAACCCGCAGTTTTCTTGGGGACTCCACTTGGACGAAGTCTGCTCTTCAACATTCCTATAAATACACCTTGATAGAGGGGTTGACCCTGGAATGATCATATTGACCACGTTTGTGCCAACATTTCCTCAGGCATTTTCGTTCTGAGGTCTTTAGCAAAATACTGCCCGAGTCAGGTACTGATAACGGCGTTATTACGGCTTAATTTATCCCCATCTGTCCTACGGTCTGGTTCTGTGGGGAGCGAGTGCAAACACTCTCTTCCAGAGAGTTTTCAGACTTCAAAAAAATCGATTCGAATCATCGCAAAAATCAATTACATGGAGTCGTGCAGGCCGTTTTCAAGAAATTGCAGCTGTTGACGTTGCCGTGTCTCTACATTTTAGAAACAACCATGTTTTGTATGTACAAATGTGCCTTAACCAGAGGCCGGGACATACACATGTATGAGACACGAGGCAGAGAAAACTACCGTACGGGAAGACACAGAACGGTAGTTTGTGAACGCTTGCCTTCGCAAGCAGGTGTTAATTTCCTCAACAGACTGCCCAAACTCTATAAAAACTACCCCAACGCCCAAGGCGTTCAAAGCTCGGTCTCAAACGCCTTTTGGTGTCGCATGCATTTTATAATGCAGATGAGTTTTTTGAATTCGACTGGGAGACCACACAATTGGAATGACTGACTCCAATGTTTGAAGTGGGTTTCATTGGCCAGGAATGAAAGATGCGTGATTGTAAAACTGTATGTTTGAATGAGGTAATGTGGTATGAATGTTTAAAATTTAAATTTTAGAATATACTCGTACAATATTGACGTTTGCTATGCAACTCATACTTGTTGTCCTTGCAATAAAAGAATTTGATTTGATTTGATTTGATACTCTTCCTTCTACTCACAGCACAAGATAGACAGCATAAAATTTGCTCCTCATTAGATACAGACAACATCTTCTTTGGATAAGTTGAGGCATGATGGATGGCATAGTTTCTTTTTATGAGCAAAAAACTTTTATGCCTAAGTTGACCGGTAGCTTTTTTTCCAAACAGAGCAATCTGGCGGTTACTAAAACTGAAGAATAAACTGTCGGAGACAATATAAGAGTAGTAATAATGCTTATAATAAGGTGCTTAAATCATTTTGATACACAGAGTGTAGGCTATTACTCACTGCACAAAAGAGATCTGGATCGCCAGGCAAACCAGTCTGCACTGCTCAGCGTCTGACTCATAACTGTTACCACTAGTGCCAAAGTGTTTTTATTCATATTGTCCTAAATGTGCAATACAAATTTAATAATAATGAATTGTTTATTTAAACTCATAGTAAGCTACGTTTTATGATAGGTCATTGTTGTTTTTAACACTGAATATAATGTTAATAAATTAAATTTGAACTAGTTATTTGTTGCTAAATATTTGGAAACTACCATTTGGCAGAATTTATGACTACTTACTACAAAAATAATATTTATATATTTGAAATTGGTAGCATTATATTGGATGACGCAAAACAGAAGCTAATTTTTGGTTATCACAACGAAGAAGCGTGTAATAAATAATCAACTTTATAAACGGAATTTCGACATGGATTTTCCTGTCTATAATATTATATTGTTTTATATGCCATGGGGCTCTTCCCAAAGGACTTCCACAGTTTAAAATTCATTTTATGAAAACATCATTTAACAAATAAATCAGCTCACTGACAAAAGACATGTGGTATGCAGTTGCATGTTGCAACATTACCAATCCAGGAGTCGAGAGCCATTTTACATTGATTAAGCGTAGATGTTGGTTTGTTTAGAAATTTTTTGTCTGTGCTCTAGATGATATTTTTGTTTCAGTTCATTGGTCAGAAAAGCATCCACCTTACAATTTAATAAGAGCTCATATTTTAATGGTTTACACTCGTAGAGATAATAGTCCAATTCTGGTGAGTCCAAAAATGTTGACTGTTTAATATATAATATATATATATATATATATATATATATATATATATATATATATATATATATACATACATATACATATACATGTTTTAATTCAGTGTGGTTCTGATGAAGGGTTCAGTGAACTCGAAAATTTAAACATGAGCACTGAATTTTTGTCTCAGTTTTTGTGTACACTTTAAAGTACTTAGAAGAGTATATATATATATATATATATATATATATTATATATATATATATATAATATATATATATATATTATTTGTTTCAGATGATTTATAAAACACACTTGTAATCCTGATAACTTATCTACCAATCAAGGAGTCGGGAGCCATTTAACAATGAATAAACATACATCCTGGTTTGTCTTGAGATCTTTTGTCTCTGCTCTAGACGATGACATTTTTTTCAGCCGCTTGGTTATAACAAAATGCACGACCCAGTTTTATGGGTTATATCAGCTTATGTTTTATGGGTTACACTCGTAGAGATAATAGTACAATCTAGTGCGTACTATAACTTAATATTGTATACTGCGTATATAAATTTGTAACATCCTCTTTTGTATAGTTGTAGGTCTATAAAACAATGAGTAATGGGAGCGTGTATTATCATCATGTTATACAGCATACATTACACGATTAAGGGTTATGCAAATAATTCACGTCCGCCTCGTGTGTAATGATTGTTACATCATAGCGTTGCGTAAATTACTTTTACATAAACACGAAACTAGTTTTCCTAGCACTTGTTAGATTTTACTTGTGATTCTACATTATTCGCTAAGCCAGTATAGTTTTTTTTTTCCAAAACCGCTACTTAAAGAGTAATAATGATTACTGAATTAGGTTATACAATACTTTCATATCATATTATAATAATAACTGACGATATTGATAACATCAACATTACATGCAAATCAAATGCCGTTTTATTCTACAATTTTGGTGGTGTGAAAGGTTAGGTTCAACCGTTAACATAAAGCATTTTTAAATATATTTGTAGATATTTAAAGTCATATTTACTTACATTTTTAATCGATAGAACTTAATATCAATAATATTCTCATAATTAAGTAAATTTTGAATTGTTTTCATTTTATGGCATACATTACAATAAGATTATCTTGCTAATGCACTTGCCTAATATATTTGATTTTATCAAATCCTTTTTTTCAGTAAGGCGTACGTTTATTTTTAAGATATTTATAAATGAGTTTCAAATACATCAGCTATTTGCATATTAGGCTATTAACATGTAGCATTATTGTCCTCTAGAATATAAACATACAGTGCTTATATTGAAGTTTTATATTTAAATAAAGTAAAATTTTTGTTAAATATGGTTATTATTATACTTAATAGCGTAGGTTTATATCTGCGATGACAGCTAATATTTGTAGATTAAATGACTGCGGTAACTAGCCACGCAAGCCAAACCTCCCCCAATGTTGGCTGTTCAGTGTTGGGCTAATCAGTATGCGTCCAGAACTTGGGTAATTTTGGTTAGTGAGCCCATCTCGTGCTACGGGTCTTGTGGTGTGTCTTACAGCAAAAGGTAATCTGTATTTACAGTCAACCTGGAAACCCTCACTTGCCACATACAATTTGGTTTATAAAACTAGAATTGCTCTCATATATTTCCAATGGTTCTGGATAGTTTTACATATTCAATAGTTTTAAATTATTCATCTATTAATGCCAATCCAGTAAATAAAACATTGTTTTCCATGTAATACAAGTAATACTTACAAACCAATAATTAAGTTAACTTAATGGAGGAACATCGTGAATCTAGTAATCTTAAAACAAAATCTTTAGGAAATATTTTATTTACATACAACTGAGGCAAGTAAACTGAGACTTAACTGGATCAATAATTACAGTCCAATGTTTTATTATTTTCTCTAATTTTACTATAAATGTTTCCAAACATCTACTTCACTAAGTAAACATACACAACAATTTTCTATTTACGCCCTTGAGTTTGTTAACTCAAGGACATTTTTCAGTATTTCATTCCTACCTGAATGTACACACCTTACGGCAATAAGAATTTTTTTATTACAATTCTATTGGTTTTAAAAAAAGAGGTAGCTTATAAAGTAATATTATAGTATTGAAAGAGTTAAAAAAAGAGACAGATGAATGTTCAAACAATTTGATTATACACATCACTTTCGGTGTTTATCTGCTCAGGTTTCTAAGTCAACTGACGTTATGTTGTGTGACTGCTAATGTAGCTGACATAGCAGACTCGCATACTTAGGAGGGGAGAGTCAGCAGGAGCAGGCTTGTGGCCTACAACACCTCGTTAATCAGGAGTTGGGGGGGCCCGGGGTAGTGACAACTAATGGAGCTGACTTAGCAGACTCGCATACTTAGGAGGGAGAGTCAGCAGGAGCAGGCTTGTGGCCTACAACACCTCGTTAATCAGGAGTTGGGGGGGCCGAGTGACAACTAATGTAGCTGACTTAGCAGACTCGCATACTTAGGAGGGAGAGTCAGCAGGAGCAGGCTTGTGGCCTACAAACACCTCGTTTAATCAGGAGTTGGGGGGCCGAGTGACAACTAATGGAGCTGACATAGCAGACTCGCATAGTTTGGAGTGAGAGTCAGCAGGAGCAGGCTTGTGGCCTACAACACCTCGTGAATCAGGAGTTGGGGGGCCGAGTGACAACTAATGGAGCTGACATAGCAGACTCGCATACTTTGGAGTGAGAGTCAGCAGGAGCAGGCTTGTGGCCTACAAACACATCGTGAGTCAGGAGTTGGGGTTCGAGTGACAAATTAATGGACCTGACATAGCAGACTCGCATACTTTGGAGTGAGAGTCAGCAGGAGCAGGCTTGTGGCCTACAACACATCGTGAGTCAGGAGTTGGGGGGCCGAGTGACAACTAATGCAGCTGACATAGCAGACTCGCATACTTTGGAGTGAGAGTCAGCAGGAGCAGGCTTGTGGGCCTACAACACCTCGTGAATCAGGAGTTGGGGGGTTAGAGTGAAAGCTAATGGAGCTGACATAGCAGACACGCATACTGAGAAGGGGAGAGTCAACAGTAGTAGGTTTGTGGCTTACAGGACTTTTCTTATCAGGAGTTGGGGGTTCTAGCTAATGGAGATCTCGGTGGAGAAAAGAATACCAATGTTGAATGTGTAGGGTGGCTTTTGGTTACACAAACTTTATCTTTTTATATGTAACCACTTAGTTGAACACTCGTAAGAAAAGTATTTTTTAAATTTTAATTTCTATATAAATATTTTATATCAGAAACAAAATATTATTTAATTAAATATTCTTAATACCTCTTATTAATGTGAACATCACAGAATTTGTTAAAGTAGATTTAATATTACAGATAACATGTAGAACATATTACATTTTAATTTACATTGATAGCATTAAGTAAGCTGGACAAATAATATGTATATGGTGGTTTATTTCTTAACGTTCTGATCTACATGATAGGAAAAGTCTATATACATTTCCTTTCTGACATAACTACTCATTACATTTGTTTCTATTTAACATTAGATTGTCTAAGAGAATCAGGTCACACAGTCATTGAGTACAATTTAATGAAGTTCATACTATATGAGTGCCCAGATTATTTGTTTGGGTAAGAGGATGCTGATCCATAGCAGCATATATTAAAAAATGTTGCAAAAATGAAATGTATAAAATTAATAATTGTTTATAAATATTTATACATAATCTTTAACATTGACTTTATTTAGAAGGTTGACTGGCCACTCTTTCAAGTAACATGGCCAGTTTAAAAAGAGAATTAAAACATTTAAAAACATATAATTCTGTTATCTGGCAAAAAAAATGGAATGAGACATCGCCTTCTGTAGTATTTGTGTGAAAATGATAATTTAAGTATTTAATTAATCAAAGGTAGGAGAACTTCTCTTTATAACGATGTAGATATATTTATATATATATATATATATATATATATATATACTTATACAATCTTATTAGATAAAAAATACTATAATTCTTTGATTGAGTCGTCGTTTAACCAATTATAAACGTTCTCTTGTAGGAGTATACAATTTATCTTTCACATAAAGCTTTGGCGCCACAACTTATTAATTGGAGTTTTTACGTGTGGATAATGTTTTCATTACTTATAACACGAGTAAGCACATTCATACCTTCAGCAGTTTATTATTAAATTTTTACTTTTTTCTTATTGTGTATTAAATAAATATTATTTTCGCCAATTTATATATATATTATCATGTAAAAGAAATAATACAAATTAAAAGTGAAATATATAACAATATGCGCGTGATTGGATAAAATAAAACATATAAATAATATCTTAGATATTTTAAGCATAATAAATATTAATATGATATGACCTTATTTAATGCAAGAAAACTGTTTTAGTACACACATTTACTCTTTAACTTTGGAAACACTTGAATTGGATATGATATTTTCCATACGTATTTAAAACTATATTTCATTGCATTGGAAAAGGCAATAACGTTCAGATTGAGTCTGGAATTGATAACATCAGAAACCTGTGATGTTGCAGATCTGACGACTGATTCCATAGGGTAGCGCTGGAAAATGCGACCAATTTCCGAGTCAGATTAGATGTTTCAACATTAGTCACTCTGGCTGACAGAGAGTGCTCGGGACAGGCTACAGTTAATTGCTTCCACAACGTCACTAATTGAAGAGTATCCAATCTAATGTGATGAGTAAAACCTTAATTAGAAACCATTTAAACTAACAATGTATCTTTAATCAATTGATTTCATTCAAATAGTGGGTTCTTATAGCACTTTAAAAAAAATCATAAAGGTTCTAAATAATGTAAAAATACAATATGTCCACAAAGTCATGTCGTACTTTTAAAGCACCTTAATTGCAAAAGAATATACAGTACAAAAATGAGTTTGAAATAGGATTATATAGTACTTTAAATGACACAAACATGAGCATCATGGATCGCCCAACAGCCGTCCAAGCGAACTTTGATCTCCTCAGGACTTATGGGGTAACTGATTCAATAGTAGTTTTAAATCGTTGGTTTAATTGTTCATTGTTAACATGATTTGATAGTGCATATTTGCGAAAATTCAGCCAAATAATGCGGTTTAAACAATATTGATTCTATCCGTTTTCATACGGAATAAGAACTACAAAGTCATATAATATATATTTAATCTGTTATCCGACTTAAAATTGTCGAGGTTTACAAAAATTGAATTCTTTCTTATATCTTTGCGAACTGTAGACGTAGGGGACTTTCAACTCAAGACCAGCTCTCCGCATAGAGTTTTTGGCTTTATCGACAGTTTCGTCTACTGTTTTTAGCTTACCTGTCCGCATTTTTCAATAAGCTGCTTGTTCCTTAAACTTCCGATTTTATCGATTAATGCTGCGTCTGCTAGAGAGATTTTCATAACAAACTCGACGACACACGTTGCACTGAAATTACAAAATTAACCTATCATAAAAAATACACTAAAGTTTTGTTTGCAAAGTTGGCATGATGTCTGTTTTCGTAAAAAAAAACTAATTAACTAATGAAATCAAAATGATAAAGGCTGTTGTTTTACACCTGTTTCACAGACGTGCGACCAAAAATTATGCGACCAGAGTTGCTATAAGCAAATAAAAGTGACACATTACTTTGTGGACACACTGTATCGATGAAATTAAGTGTAACTGGAGGAAATATGTCCCTAAATTAATAGTTTTACAAACAAATTCGCAGATCTGGTCTGAACGAGTACAAAAGATAGATGATTACACGTTAATATTTTAAGAATGTACACATATGTTTTGTACGCTTACGTTGCCTCTGTGTAGAAACTGAATTAAATGTTGAAATAATGGGAGCATGGCTGTCTGGAATTATCAAAGCTACTGAAAAGATATTAAACTATGTGGCAAGACAGTGAAATAATCTGTATCATTGGAAACATAATTAATTTGTCTTCATCAGAAATCCAGTGCAAGGATAATTTGGTCTGTCTCTTTCGTAATAATCAAAGGCGATTCCAGCCGCTATTCTATCCTTTTTAATTTAATTTTTTAAATTTACTTAACTTTGAAAATTTTTCCTAAGTTTTGCTCACTAATATATTGTACTGGATAGTTTGTAAGCACAAGTAACTTTCTAAATTTATTCAGCCATTCATATGTAATTTGCTACCATGAACTGAGTGGACGTCAGACATCTCCTTAGTATCATGGCGAAGACCGAACTCCAAAACCGTAGTTTTGAGCTGACGCAGGGTAATACAGTTGGATTTATCTTATCAGAAGCGTAATCATAACTGCAATAGTTTCACACAAATTTGTTCGCAAAAGGGCCAGCACCTTACAAACATACTATACCTGACTGACAGTGCATTTAATCGTTTTTTTTTATTTTTTATTTATTTTTTTTGTGTTATTAGTTCGTAGGGCAGTAGTCCAGGTACTACTTCTAGTATAAACTCGTCTTATCTTATCAGTGGTAAACGCGCGCCGCTTATCTTTTGCCTGTAATGAAACCCTGCGTTAGTTCTATCTGAGTTTTGTGTGTGTCAATAAAGCGTGGTTGAGTTTATCTGGGCTTGTGGACTTTGCAAGCTCGAGTTAATTTTTTTCTGAAAGAGCAAGCACCGCAAAGCGCTGCGCAGCGGGCAAGCATCGCGTGATCTGAGTTTTGAATAGGCAAGCTAGGGTCTTTTGTGCTGGCCCTTAAACGAAAAAGACCCCTTTACAGTTATTTTTTTTAATGAACTAGTCAATCATGAAGGGTTTTTTTATAAGTATACGAAGGGACACTGTGAAGTTCGACGAAGAGTTAAGTGGGAAGCGCTAGGACATGGATGGTTTGTTAGCACTTTTGTTCAAAGTAAGTTATTGACGATTTATTGATCCTATATGACGAGTCGCTTGGGTTAATTCTCTCATCATGGCGTAAAGGTCCTATTCAGCTATTACTTAGATATAAAAAAAAACTTTTCATGTATTACGGTTTTTAACGGCTAACAAAGAGGCTAAGGTTTTTATCCCTGTAGGAGTAGTGCTGTTTTTTTTGTAACAGATAACGATTAAGAATATCCAAAATCATATTATTGTCTTCTTCCATACGTTGCCTTTCAGAATGCTTTGTTTGGTTATAATAATGACTTCTTTTGTAAGTTAGATCGTCTTTATAAATCAATATTGAAAAAAACCACGTGATTTTTGTCAAGAATTTGGCTCAAATCAGAGCATCTTCTTTGCCCGTTCTGTAGATTAGCAAGTTAAAGAGGCCATATTTGTAACAGCTTCCATATGAAATTTAGGAGCACTACTTGTGAATAAGTAACGAATGCTTGAAGGTAAACCCATTCTCAGAGGGTAAACTCCTAGGTAGTGTAGGGACCAGCCAAGGTTAAAATAGGACATCAAATTGTCCGTCGATTAGACATATATAGATAGATACCTTGAGCTTATTTTTAAAATCCATTTATCTATCCTTGTGTTTTTTATAAATTTACATGAGGTGAAGCAATTTTCCATAAGTTGAAACCAATAAATCAGTTTACAAATTTTTCTGTTGTAACAACTGTGGTTTTAAAAAGATTTGCTTTACAGTTTTGTTATATTTACTCTTTGCTTTTATGAAGTAGACATAACGTTTCTTGCTTATTTCGTTACTAATTTGATTCTTGACTTTTTCCTGCACCTATTACTGAGACAAAGTGTTTCATTGTTAGTTATTTAATAAGTGAAGTGCTGAGTTGACTTCATAGGTATAGTTTTGAATGAATTTCTATTTGAGTTTTGAGTCTATGCTAATGTTCAAAAGTAAGTCAAAGTTACGGTACCATATCGTTGCAATAATTATTATTCTGTTTTTGTGTTCATTGATTGCCTACTTTGTACAATTTTTAAAGGATAAAATTTCCTATATTTACCGCCTAGATGCAACAGTGTAATGAAAACCTTGCATTAAACGACGTTTCATAACATTTATGTGTACAAGAAGTAATTTCTCCACCGGAACTTGGTTGTTCTGTATGCTCGTTCGGCTGGCGAAAAATTACGCTCAGAACCGTAAAATACGAATATTTGATCTCTTGAGATTGTATAAAATTGTATATATTTCAATTAACAAACAGTTGATTGTACCAAAATACAAAACAATACTCTAAACGTTAAAGTGTTGTGGTATATTAACAAAGAGGGAACTTATTAAAATGCCATGTGTGTAAACGTAGGTACCCTTACGTTGACAGAGGTGTAAATCCGTACTATTATGGACACTCGCAGTGGATTGTGATCCGTTTATGGCTTACTTTTATTGTCAGGTATTGATGTAGAGCTAGCCTCCCCACAGTGTTCTCCTCCTCTTAATGTTACCCAACTACATCCTGCATACTGGGTTCGCCTCACTTAAATTTTATTTTAAAAAATATTACCATTCTAAAACGTAATCTTCCATTTTTATTGATATATTCTATGAAAATGTAATGTTTTCGGATAAAATAATGTAACCATATTGTATCGTATAAGATTATATTAGGGTAATACAGTTATGATTATGGGTTGTCGTTTAACATAACGTAACATGAAATAATAAATTTAATCAAATTAAAATCTAGTTGACATAAGAATACACGAAATATTATTGAATCACTCTATTAATAGAAACATAACCTAATAATAATAAAAACCGATTGCATAATGCTACAATATATCTCACGATATATTTCATTTGCGCTCGTTATATTTTGTATTAAACTTTATTTTCTTCATATGCGAATTAGTTATATGATGGAGCAATTTGTTTGAGCGTCGTTGTAGAGTCAGCACATAATATCTCTTTTGCTTGTCTGAGGAATTTAAGCATACCTTTTCTGTATGTATATCTATCTACAAGACAAATAAGATAAAATATGAGTGATAATCAATAAGGCAACAAATAATCGCAATGATTACATAACTAAACTGTGATTTAAAATATATAAGTGAATATAAATAGATATATAAGAGCAAAAAATATCAAAATAAACAATTATGTGCAATAAACTAATTTATAGAAAGGTAATTAGATATTACATATGAAATCCATACTCCTCATCCTGAAGATCCTAAAATGTTCCTTGATGTACCAATGGCGTATAATTGCGTTGGTTAGGATAATAATGAATGAAAAGCTTGTAAATGATCCTAAATGCTTAATGTAATATTTACCGTCATATAGGTAGAGAATAAGCGGTGTGCTATCCGCTATAGAAATGTCGTGATTTCTATTATATATTAATTACCACATCAAACACCAATAATACATACCATATTCTTTTTTGGGCTAAATGAGGTTTATACGTAATTGACTTAATGAGTAACCTCATTACTTAATATATCTCATTACATATATTTAACTGCACTCATTGATTACCTCTCCACTCTCTATTCTTGATTCATAACCTCATGAATAATTATAACATAATAACAGCACGGCTTTGAAATCCAGTTAGCAAATTTCTAATTTGTCATGCGAATCTTAAGGTTTCCGATGTTCCTTACAAAGATCCTGGAAATTTTTCCATGGGTCTCACGAATACATTTTTAAGCGGTTTTCGATGGTGCAGTCTCACGAACATGTTTTGTGTCGGAGATGGCCTTAACTGTTTTTCTAAGTGGTCATTTATGATTTAGATTCGAATAATTATTTACTAAGTTTTAATCCATATTCTCCTATGTCAGAACAATGAAACCGAGTAGTCTCCGGGCCATTTCTTTGTCGAAAATGGTCTTAATTGCTTTCCAAGTAGTCATTTATGACTCAGATTTGAAAACTTGTTTGCTAAGTTTTAATCCATTTTGTTCTCTCCCTCTACAATTGACTTGTGTTCTTGCTATAAAAAATGTATTTATTTATGATTCTTCAAGACTGCTAGCAATAAAACTGAAGTAAATCGGAATCGCAAACTGTGGTGGTTTGAAAGTCACCTTGAAGCCGTTGGTCTCCAGTTTAAATGTTAGAGAGGGCTTCTTAGCCCTAACTTCGCCTGGTAAAATAAGATATCTTTACTTTACTTGAATTGTTTTTTTAACTATATTACTGAATATTTTCAATTTAAATAATTTTTGTAATAATATTTTATTGGTCTCATACAAAAAAAGGATGAAAATTATTGACGATATTATGTAAAAGTTAGCTGAATTGTTTAGGTATTCGAGCTATGTAGATTTGTTTTGGCCAACTCCTACTTTTCATTATTTTTCACTATCATTATTTAAGTTTTTAACTTTCGTTCAATAGTCCCATGCACTTTCCCTATGGATGAATTTAAATATTTCGCCTCAAATTGTAAAACAACCATTTTTGAATCCACTTACGGTCTTTTTTTTTCCTTCAAACGAGTGTTAATCAGTATCCAGAAATGGGGTCTTCTGCAACATCATATTTAATGTTCAAGAATTAATTACTTGCTAATTGATAAATATTGGTCTTTATTTTAGATGTTTATTTTTATTGAAGATGAATTTTAGTGGTACTTGAAGGAAAACCTGATTTTTCCATAAGTTCAATTGGTTTTATATTTTTAATAAAATGCGTAATTACAAAATTGTTTTTATATCCATACACAAACCTACCTTACCACAGGATATTTAGTTTCAGTAATCTACCTAATTAATTACCCATTTGCATAAAAAATAATAAAAGTGATGGGGATAAACATGTTTAAATTCCATATAAAACTTATTCATGCCCTGTAATCAATAGGCTTCCCTCCTAGGTTGCTTTATTCAAGAGCGAATTCAACATTAATCACATAGAAATATAGAACCTTTCGGTAAATGATGATGGAAATTCAACCAAATAAACAAACCACAAAGAATCTGTGGAGTTTTTATCTTGTACTTCTCTATTGTTCCTTAAACACACTTTTGATCGCTAAGAACATGAAAGTAAAGTATAACGAACAGAGTCTGACGTTCAACTCTCGTCAGCAATACGGGACACATGAATAATGGGCGGTTCTCCAGCATCTCTGATGGGGAACTTATTTTGTTTTATTCAGTGTTTCTCCCAAACATTTCCAGCAGAAACCAAAACTCATTCTTCTAACGTTTATAGCTTAAGTATATGTGTAAATGTATCTATAAAAAACATTTACAATGCTTATTACTGGGACGTCAGGTTAAGTTTTGCAGCGTTGTATTATAATATAATATTTTTTACAGAAACAATAAAATCGAGAACTTCTGTTAGTCACATTAGTCAGTGTTCTATTTATTTTACTTTATCTCATTTATACATATTAGTGTATACATGTATATTTAGTAAATAATTACTGTTATTACAATGATAACTAACAGAGTAACTTATTTGTGCAAAACATGATCAATATTAATAGAATGATCATTTGTATTACTATAGAGTGGTAGGATAAAACTACATCGACTGGTTTAGGTCGATATTTCTCCAGCAAAAACATGAGATAACGCCTGCAATGTTTGAACTTGAACTTACCCCGTACTTGTGATAAGGGAAGAGTGGCAGAGAAAACTGGATATTTATGATATATTTATAAACTCGTATTGAAAAGAAATTTAATCGTATCTAAATTATTACAATGTTTACGTTATTTATTTGTCACAATAACATTCCTGTTAGGTTTCGCTGACCTATTTATAAGAATGACAACAACAAAAACGAATATTGAAGGTTTTATAGTCCTATTGTTATATTTTAAAGGTCGTAGCAGCAATTATATTTACTTTCATCTCAGTCAGATTTAACAAACTACATTTCTCTCGTATCCTTAAAAAATGGAAGCCACACACACAACACATCAAATTCATATAAGGCTTAAATATGAAATAATCTCTTATTTCTAATATGTATATAACAAATAAAACTCTATAACCTCTGATTATAGGTACACCTTTTCATACTAAACAGATTTTAAAAATATATTTGTTTTATTTTTATATATTTCGATATATCTAATATCATGTAAATGTTAAACACAAGAGACATGTTGATTTTAAATGGGTAAGATTTTTTATTCTGTTACCCATATTTGATGTGAAATCAAATTATACGATATGTTAAGTATTAGTTTATTCGAAATTGTTTGTGTTATCTTCATTTATTTTGAAAAGAGTGGGATTTTTTATAAACTGTTCCCACAAATAAATTCTTTATGGAGTACGAAATAAATATCTATATGATTTATAGTGATTTGAATTTATATGTTGTAGGCGTAATAAAAAGAAACATTTAATAGGCATATTTTAGTAAAATTAATTACTATAAGTTAAAAACAATGGAAATATAAAAATAGTTTATAGAGATGTATGCAAAATTACATCTATTAAATAAAAAATATGCCAAATATATGTGAAGATCTCATTCTATCATGTAAACTTCTAATCAGTCCATGGTTACATAAATTATAAAAATATTTGTACCTCAATTTAATTTTTTATTTTCTGTGATTTTATTATAATACAGAATTATACTCGTATATATCATATAATCATTATATATATATATATATATATATATATACAGGGTGATTCATGAAGTTCTCCCCCCACTTCTACAGCACATTTGTACTAGTATAAAAATAATGAAAAAATGTTATATAAACATAGGTCCGAAAACGCTTCGTTAGCGAGTTACAGCTAGCGAAAGATTTCGCCTGAATTCCTGGGTATAAAGAGTAAAATAAAGCCATACTGAACTTTTGGAAAGGTTAATTAAGTAAGAAATATCGTTGGATTCTTATGTATTTTTACCTGATAAAGCTAATAAAATAGGTTTTCAGAACTGTACCTGTAGTAGTTTTTGAGGGAATTCAGGGTTTAAATGCAAAAATATTGGGGCACGAAACAATGTTTTTTTTATGTTTGATGTACAATAACTTTGTTAAATTGGTAATAAATACATAAAATCAACAGACATTAATTGTAGAAAATTTAATTCTGAGAAAATTGATATAATCAAAGTCTAAAATAAAACAGAAATAAGTACAAAAAAAATCGTTTTTATTCAGCCATAATACATTACTAGTTTTAAGCAAAATTAATCAGGTTGGGCCAACCGTACGCACCTTTTTATAATAGATGTTCGAAAATGAGGCCATCATTATCAATACATTTTGCAGCACGTTTGTGTATTGCTTTTGTTGCGTTTCTTAATTTTTCAGGACTTCCCTGTATCTGCACAGCCGAATCCATAATACGGGCAATTAATTCATCACGAGAATTCACTTTTGTCTTGTATACAATGTCTTTCATCCATCCCCAGATGCAATAATCCAATGGAGATAGATCTGGTGATCTTGGTGGCCAAGGGTGAGGCCCTCCACGACCAATCCAGTGTCCAGGAAATTGATGATTTAAGTAAGCAGAAACGGCACGTGAAAAGTGGGGAGGTGCTCCGTCATGCTGGAAGTACAAATTTTGTCTGAGATGTAAAGGAACATTCTCTAACAGCTGCGGCAACTCTTCTTGAAGGAAATGCAAATAGAACTCAGCATTTAGGCGTCCAGGTAATATGAAAGGTCCAATCAGCCGATTGTGCAAAAGGCCACACCAGACAGTAACGCTAAATCGGTGTTGAAAGTTCTGTTCCCACTACCTCATGTGGATTTTCTTCTGCCCATGAGTGTTCATTGTGCAAGTTATTGACACCATCCCGAGTGAATTGTGCCTCATCCGTAAACAAAATATACGCTTGTAGAGTTGATTATTAATATTCAAAAAAGTTGCAAAACTCCAAGGCGAAGCGGACCATCCCCTAGCTGTAGATGTTGAACCTTTTGTTTATGAAACGGATAAAATTTGTTTCGATTAAGTGACCTCCACACCGTTGACTGCGAAACTCCTATCCGCCTAGAAATACGTCGTGTACTTACACCTGGACAGCGATGAACAGCATTAATAACAATATCATCATCAAGTTGGACAGCTCGTTCATAATTGGTTCTAGTACTTGGTAGTGATCCTGTTTCCCGAAGAGTACGAAAAGTTCCTGAAATTGTTTTGGTATCTGGAATCCTCCTATTAGGGTAAACGTAGTTCATATTCTTCTTACAGCAGCTCTAGCATTACCATTACAGTAACCCAAAATAAAAACCATATCAGCGTATTCCTCTGATGTAAATAAGTAAGGCATTTTTTCGCTAAATAAAACAATCGAATTATAACTCACAGAAAAATTGCATTTAATAACACGATTCACAGAACCCGATCTCCTGCTGTAGCTTGCAAAAACACCACTAATACACAATTCTAACGTAACAGTACAGAATACCATTGTTGATCAGCTGTTATTCGTGCGTTAACAAACTTAGAAATTAATAAAACAAAAAACTGCATTTCGATGATTAGTAAACAATAATGGGAAAATGTTTGCTTCATTGACAACGTAATAAAACATGATATTTTTATTTACAAGCAAATTTATTTAACAGTTAATCTTGTTTTCTCAATTTATCTCATCATTAAGGAACAAACATTTTGTTTTTGTTTTATTTTAACTAAATACCGTACGGTATTTCTTTACAGCTAGTAATGTATTATACTGAATAAAATCGATTTTTTTGGTACTTATTTCTGTTTTATTTTAGACTTTGATTATATCAATTTTCTCAGAATTAAATTCTCTACAATTAATGTCTGTTGATTTTATGTATTTATTACCAATTTAACAAAGTTATTGTACATCAAACATAAAAAAACATTGTTTTCGTGCCCCAATTTTTTTGCATTTAACCCTGAATCCCTCAAAAAACTACTACAGGTACAGTTCTGAAACCTATTTTATTAGCTTTATCAGGTAAAAATACATAAGAATCCACGATATTTCTTACTTAATTAACCTTTCCAAAAGTTCAGTATGGCTTTATTTTACTCTTTTACCCAGGAATTCAGGCGAAATCTTTCGCTAGCTGTAACTCGCTAACGAAGCGTTTTCGGACCTATGTTTATATAACATTTTTTCATTATTTTTACTAGTACAATGTGCTGTAGAAGTGGGGGGAGAACTTCATGAATCACCCTGTATATATATTCACTTCGAGTATATAAAAGCAGAATTGCTCTGTTATATCAATTATTAGACTTCTTGATACACAGTTCCATTAATATTTCGGCTTTTTTGCCGTTTTCAAAAAGGTATAATAAGGTATAATACAAAATAACAACACAGCAACAAAAATTTACAAAAGTAAATAAATAAAAACTGACATAATATATATATATATATATATATATATATATATATATATATATATATATATATATATCATATTCCAAACTTTCACTGAATTATAAGTATATGGATTGTTTCAAGCAAGTTATTGTTCAATATAACTGTACAATAACCAAATAAACAATCTTCTGAACTATTAAGACGTTAAATAAAGTTGCTATTGCGTGAGTATTATAACAGAGAACTGTAACATCAACCTTGTAATCGTACAATATGCAGCAATTTCTCTTACAAAGATGAAGAGGTGTAAATATGAAGAGACACACGGGCACTCACAGCTGAGTGTGCTCCGTTTATAGCCGGACCGTTATAGCGAGATACTGCTCCAGAAACACTTACAGTAAACTCCTGACTGTTACTGCAGTGGCTTTGGGATATCTCAGATATTGCTTCATATTAGCACATGCTGCGTCCTGGAGCAAATAAGTTATAAGAGTACACATACAAGCAAGAGTAAATAATTTTAAATGTAGCCCTTTTATTTGAAAGAATGCAACAAAATGGGACGATCCGAAATGGATAATACACAGAAATTTAAATTATATCAACATTCTTTCCTTAACATATTTACTTAAAAACTTTTTTCAATTTCGTTCTTTTATGTAACACTGCTCCACTTTAAAATCCATAAATCAATATAATTCAATTTGTGACATATCCAAAAAGAGAGTTGCACAGTCAAAATTAAGACTAGTTTAACCATTATTGCACATGTTAGTCTTTTGTAGATTTATGTTTATTTTATGATACAATGATTTTATAAGTAATTTATAAAATATTTTGCCATTTAATCATTTTGCCAAAATATAATATTTATTTTTAAGTTATGTAATAAGTTAATGATTCTACTATGTGGAAACAATATGTTCTTAAAAAAGGGCTAATTGTGTGAACCAAATATTGATTGCCGACATAGTCAACATTTAATAACAAGCGTTGATCTCTTATCACAAATACAGTTTGTATTGTGCTGATATAAAATACACAACGCGAGTTGCCGTTAGCGTTGATTTCCTTCTAAAGCAGAGAAAATATATTTCAAACATTCAAGAAAGTATGAAGAACAATATAACTTTCACTACGTTCTTGATATTAATTAAACGATACAATATGTTGTTCTGGTGGTACTATTAAAATAACAACAGCCATTACAAACATTGGTTTACTATTCAGTAACCTGTGAAACAAACAGGTTCAGGTTTACGGAAGGTAAACTATTTTGACCAAATCTCTACGGATTGTTTTAAATATTTGATCTCAGCTTTGCAGCTATACTTACAACTCCATTATTGTGCAGCCAAAGTCTTTAAGCCTTTCCTTTGTAAGTACATTCCATAGAAATACACCTACTGCAATCGCCTTCAAAAGTAATTTGCCAGAGAATTTTTACATTTTCTCCGATCAACAGTAATTCTTATAATACAAAATTATATATATATACTAAATGTACATATATGATTATACAATTTAACGTGTTTCAAACATGACAACAGGGTAATTTATAAAATATCTAGACTAGAGCTCTCACAGTCAGCAACTACGCATAACTTGAGAGTATGTTAGTCAGTTGTAACGAATGAACTTTTTCAAGATGTAGGCCATTTGAATTCGAGCAAAAAATGAGATTCAAGTAATTCAAAACATATACTCAAAACGATAGTTTTGGCTTACTAAGTACAAACAACTTTAAATCTTTTCTTTTCGAGATATCTTTTAAGGTTTCAAGATCGCAGCCATTCAAACTATGAAATACCTGTAATTTATAAGTTTTTATGCATTATAGCGTAAAAGGTTGTTTTGGAAAAATGTTTCTTACGTATGTTTTAATGTCTTGTAAGATTTTCGTTTATTTGGCAGGTTTGACCGGAAGTAGTCACTTTTGACCGAATGATATGTCAGGCCTTAGCGCCGGAAATGCCCAGACTGGATGAAGATTGTTTTAAATATAAGTATATGCTATTTTACCGACGTTTTGGGCCTATGAATGTATATATTTTCTATATCGGAACCACACGCTAATGCTACTAAGCTCCAAAAACATCTTAGATCAGAAGAAAAATATAATGACAGGAAAGTATTTCACATTTTTACCAGAAATGAATTTTTAGAGAATTGAAGAAATTAGAAAAATTTACCTAATTGGAGCAAAAATTCAAACATTACTACGGCACCGGGTGTAGACATTTTCGGACTGAAGAAGACTTTACAAACCCAAAATATATATTTTCTTGTTCGATGCATCATACGAAACGTTACTAGGGCATCAAGAATAGCTTAGACAAGAATGCATCTTCACATGATAACACTGAAATAAGAGCCTGTGGAAATTTTGTTTGTTTTTGGGTTTTTAAGCTCTTAAAACATGAACACTGAATTAATACGTACCACAAAAATGTATAATTCTGATTTAAAACTATTAGGCCCTATATTGCTCCCTCCATCATACTACATGATATGAGGTTCTACTATGATTACTACGGAATTGGTATTTCTTCAAACAGACCTTAAATATTTGAATTTTACTGAAATGCTGGAGATGCTCATTCAAAATATAGAATGTTGCAAAGAATATGTATATTTCATAGTCTTCAACTAAGCTCCTAAAGCTCTAATTTTCTTTAATTCCAAATTGGATGATGTGACAGGAATTTGTTCCAGCACTGATTTTTTCTGCTGTTTTTTTTGTGTAATTTAAAAAGAATATGTCTGTAGCATACATATTATTCCATAGAGAAACATGTAAAAATCTGGGGTTAACAGTTTGTAGTCAGTACATCGTGTGAGAACTCACCGAATAATACCTAAACATGTTGGTCTTCTAAGACTGAAGCTTAAAGTAACCCAAACTTTGGTTTACTCTCGACTCTAACTCCTTTGTTTCCTTAAGTGTTACTACAAGTCTATCTGCGAGTTAACACAACTCAATGTAACTTAGTGCCACTTAAAGTTTTTAATTCTTAATTCTTTATTGTGTGCTTAAAGATAGAGATGATTGGTAAATTTATTTTGGTAATTTAATTTGATTTTTAGCTAATAATCCTCAATATGTAAATTAATACTTTATAGATTAAAATAATTGAATATGCAGTATTGTTTAAGTTGTATTATATTATTTAATTAATAAGAATACTATTTTATGTTTAAAATAACAATATTGAAATATTATAAAATATGTGCTGTAATACCAAATTAATTTTTTAAGTTCCCTCTAAAATTCCATCAAAGCGAATAAACTTGTAAACTCACCTAGAGACTAGAAATATGAAGTTGCGTTCAAGACCAAATGTTTATCTTTTTAAATTATTGTTTGCTTTGCTAAGCTAGTATTACAAATCATTTTCAGCTTGTGAGTTGTGAGAAGTGCTGGTCTATTGCTTTGTAGCTGACTTTAATGAGGAGTTGCTGGAAAAAACTTCTCTTTAATAACAAAACTCAAACTTTTTCTAGACAATTTTGGAACAATACATTAACAATGGGATAGAGTTTTGGAAAAAATACACTTCTAAAGTTATTCTGTTTATCTTGTTCCAAGACAGAATAATGTCCTTCTGATCCTTTAACAACCAGAGTAAAGGGGAGAGTGGATATATGCGATAAAATATGGTTCGGTTACGCCAGTGATTCAACCAATGTCTCGCTAACTCAATTTCTGAGGCTGTACCTTGTCCATGGACCAGCTCTTCCATTCTTCTCATTCTTAAACGAATCCAAGAATAAATCTTTTCATTTGTTTAAATAGATATATAGTTTGTTTTGACGTTTCAAAATAATTTATTTATAAACCAAAATATCTGAGCCATCTGTTTATATTGACTAAAAAACCAATTATCCAATGGAAATTTAAGGCATATTTCACGTATGTTACATTTAATTCTGAAATACGTCATATGAAATAGCATTTTTCATCCACGTAGGTTTTTAGTGTTGCTATTGTCAACACTCTGAATATTGATATTTATTTCAAAACTTTTGCTCTGCCTGAAAATCATAGAGAAAGATAAGCTTTGTCATAGAGAAAGATTCACTGTTAAGCAGTTATCTTAACTATAAGAAATAAGCTATTCCTGAAACCATGTGTAGCCTATCGGAGTTGAACTAAAAATATTACGGAAATTTTTAACAACTGGCAATGGGAACGCTATAGCTTTCCTGTAATTTCAGATCCATATTTCCAATATGATAGTGCATTTGCAACAAATTGTTTTAACATCCATGTCATGACCATTGACTTTTCTAAGCATAATTATAAGGCATTCACTTTTCATAACCGGAATATAGGAAAATAGATATGTTTGTGCACTTAACTCTAAAACGAATCAATTATCGGTAAATATTTTATGCCAATTTAAATTTTTCAAATTATCACTTAAGCATCCTAATGTGATTCATTAAGGTTTAGTACAGGTGCTAGTAGATAAACAAACTGTTTGAATGCATTTAAACCTGTTATACAGTTACAAGTAAGAGGACCTGTAAGCATTGGACATCCCCTATGTACAGCTGGTTACGAATAACAACTAAATTATGAAGTAACTACGAATATTAAGGCTATCTGAGTAAATTTTTCATAGGTTGAAACTGCTTAGCAAGTCGTTTCGGTATTTGTTGTGTACACACTGTTTTAGCTACGTAGCCTACAAGTAAAAACTAACTCTTGCTCAAAATATATTCACCGTAGAGGTTTACTCTGCTTACCCGATAGGTCACTGTTCAATTACCGGTGAGGTAAAACATAATTTACGAGTACGATTGATGCATTTCCAAGTGCAACGTTTAGTGTAGTTATTAAAGTGTAACTTACATAGAATAAACTTCAGAAGAAAACTTAAAACACCCGTACTTTCTACATTTACATTTTACATACGTTTTACATATTAATGGACATATCTCCATTTTTATACACAATAGACAAAGAATTAGATAATTCTACTCAAGATGCTGAACTAAAATGATGAAAAAGTTAGACCATGAAAACCATTAAACTATAATAATTAAACGAAATTCACATTTCACGCTGTTTAAGGTTTTTAAATGCAATATACAGATACCTCTCCTCAACTACATAGAGGCTTACCCCAAAATTAAAACCCTGAAAAATAAAACACTAAATTTGCTTTAACGTGTGTGGAAAACATTACTTTTGTATCAAATGTCGTTGGCTGGTTGGCCCTGATAATGTAAGGGGAGAGACCCCACGCGAGCACGTGTCACCCCCGAGCTCTGCATGCTGACTACCAGGGCAGGGGTTGGCCATCCAATCTCGTCTCGGGAATAAAATCCTCCTTTGTCCACATAAAGTTGGATCTCCCGGTGATATCCCTTTATTTCCAACCATTTTACAAATTTCTGCATTGGAATGAAATTTGGATTTTTCAAGAGTAGCTAGATCCAGTATCTTCTATTAAATTATCATTATGTCTTGTATGTATTACAGCTATTTACAATTTATAATATTAAAAAATAAAATATTTAATAACATATTTAGAATTTGTTTCAATTACATTTGGTTCCAATGCTACAATAAACTGTTATAAAAATGCAATACTAATTAATGACCGTATACATTTTTAATACAAGTAAAGTTTTTTTAGCTGTTAGTTATTTTGTAATTTAAATTTAGACTCCACTGATAATAATTTATATATATATCAAACTGTATAAATGGCAATAGCCTAATTTAATTTCAATAAACATTGAATCACAAAAAGTACATGCTCCGCCGGTAGCAATATGTTTATTGAAATTATATATAATCTCTCACCCGGCAAGTGAGAGATCCGGGTTCGACTCCCGGCGGAGCATGTACTTTTTGCGATTCAATGTTTATTGAAATTAAATAAGGCTATTGCCATTTATAAAATTTTACGTAAATAAAAGTCATTTGACAGTTATTTGGTCTTCCGATCATATGTTAGTTTGCTTATTTAAACGCATATGTGACAGATACGGCCAAATACAAAATAATTGGATCGGAAAAAGTAAGCGCTCTGTGGTGTAATGGTAGCACATTGACCCGGCAAGTGAGAGATCCGGGTTCGACTCCCGGCGGAGCAAGTACTTTTTGCGATTCAATGTTTATTGAAATTAAATAAGGCTATTTGCCATTTATAAAATTTAACATAATATATATATATATATATATATATATATATATATATATATATATACATTACATTTGTATAAATGGCAATAGCCGAATTTAATTTTTTCCGCTTGTCCCGGCGGAGCAAGTACTTTTTGTGATTCATTGTTTATTGAAAACATTATATATATATATATAGATACTTTAAGCTTTAAATGTTAACTTACTGTAAGTACGTATCGTAAGTAATATAGGAATGTCATATTACATTGGTATAATGTTCTGTCCGGGACTTCCAATCCCGTGTGGTTTACGATCCGACTTTGAACTTATAATCTGAGTTGGAGATGCAGATTAAAATCATGTTTGTGACCCTAGAACTTTTTATCAGTATTTGTACTCTATCGAATCTATTATTCTGTTGATATGATCCTCGCACAGGTCAGTCCTTGAGGACGGGTTTAGCAGAGAATCAGCCTCTCCTTAAAAACAAGTTTTAAGTGGTAATCATTTTCAAAACAGTAAAGTAAACTAAAAATATTTGTATAATATTATGCCAATAAACTATTCATACGTTATATGGAAATATAAATTCCAATATTCCACTAAAGAGGATGATCAAGTTCAAAGTACTTGATTAGGCAAAGATGTTTTAATGCGTTTTAGTATTTATGTACAGTTAATGCCAAGTCATAGGCTCAATTTTGTTTATTGAAATGATCTTACTTTAAAAAAATATCTCTTTTGGGCGCATTTATTAATAGGAGCTTTTAGATGTGATAAGAAAACCATGTTTAATTAACAGGAGCTTTAGGATGTATTCTGTCTTGATCGTGATAGCATCTAAATTGCCTATTCAAATTCACCCTCTTCATGTTTATTATAAGTTAATGAAACAGCCTATAAAATTGTTACTTGCTATGCTTCTCAATTCCGTAAATTCTGTCATCTCCGATTTACTCTCTGTTAATCTACTGTTAAAACAACCTCGGTCTCTAATTTCATATGATATCATGTATGCTGATATATAATTTGTCCTTTGTCCTTTCCAACACGGGTTAAAATAAGTTCCTATTAAAACAGTGTTTGGTTCAGCTTTACGGCGCAAACCTTTATATCAAAGTAACACTCGGTGTGGCGAGACATAATCGGTGAACAGACATAAACTAACACTCTATTGGTAAACTATTGTTTGACAATTTTACTATACATTTGGATTGTTTACGAATAATCTAAACTTTAGCCCTAGGAAACTAATACCTTTTAACGATCTTTCTTTCTAATATATAATTGCGAGGATTGCAAAGCCAAATTAGTCTTTGACACCACGGAAAAATAAACATTCGTTGTAATGGTTTAATCTAACTTTTCTATTACTTCTCGCTTAATAACGGTGAACATTCAACCTATTCTGTTAGCAGCAGCGCTATAAAAGGACCTCTCTTGTAATCTGACTGTAGCAATACTTTACGTCGAATGAGTCACAAAGCCTAATATAGTCTGTGAGCGTACTGCTATAAGATGACCTAGGTATAACATAGAATAAAAGACAATGCTTTAACCTATTCTATCTGCAGCACAGCTATAAGAGGATCTCGCTTGTAATCTGACTGTAGCCATACTTTACATAGAATGAGATACAACGCATAATATAGTCTTTTAGCGTACTGCTATAAGATGACCTAGCGATAACATAGAATAAAAGACAATGCTTTAAATCTAGTCTATCTGCAGCACAGCTATAAGAGGATCGCGCTTGTAATCTGACTGTAGCTATACTTGACATATATTAAGAGACAATGCTTAATCTAGTCTATCTGCAGCACAGCTATAAGAGGATCACGCTTGTAATCTGACTGTAGCTATACTTGACATATATTAAGAGGACAATGCTTAATCTAGTCTATCTGCAGCACAGCTATATAATGATCTCGCTTGTAATCTGACTGTAGCTATACTTGACATATATTAAGAGACAATGCTTAATCTAGTCTATCTGCAGCACAGCTATAAGAGGATCGCGCTTGTAATCTGACTGTAGCTATACTTGACATATATTAAGAGACAATGCTTAATCTAGTCTATCTGCAGCACAGCTATAAGAGGATCACGCTTGTAATCTGACTGTAGCTATACTTGACATATATTAAGAGACAATGCTTAATCTAGTCTATCTGCAGCACAGCTATAAGAGGATCACGCTTGTAATCTGACTGTAGCTATACTTGACATATATTAAGAGACAATGCTTAATCTAGTCTATCTGCAGCACAGCTATAAGAGGATCTCGCTTGTAATCTGACTGTAGCTATACTTGACATATATTAAGAGACAATGCTTAATCTAGTCTGTCAACGGCACCACTATAAGAGGACCTTTCTTGTAATTTTACTGTCGCCATATTTAATATGGAATAACAAACAATGCTTAATCTCGTCCGACAACGCTAAAAGAGAACCTCTCTTTTAATCTAAATATATCGATATTTTACATATAATAAATGACAATGTTTCATCCAGTTTGTCAGCGGTACTGTTATATTTGTACCTCTCTTGCAATTTATGTTTTTTTATTTCTTCACCAATACTAAGAAACAACGCTCAGTTAAATCTGTTAGGGGCATCTGTTGTAAACTTTAAATCTACCTGATGTAATACTTAACATAGAATACTAGATCATGTTTAATGTAGTCATTGGAACCACTATTTAAAAACCTCTTTTTTATGTCGTAATCTAACTGTTATAATATCTATATAGAAAAAGATGAAATATTCATTCTAATCCATCTACGACACTATTTTAAGCGGATATCTATTATAATTTTGTAATGTAACTGTTGCAATACCTATATAGAATAAGATAATATTTGTAATCTAATGTGTTAACGACACCATTTTCAAGCACGTATGCTTTCTAATGTTGCCATGTTGCTGTTACAATACCACATTTAAAATAAAAGGAAATGTTGTGTTATAATCAGTCAACGATACAATTTTAAGCGGACATCCTTTGTTATGTTGTCATCTAACTGTTGCAATACCACTCATATAATAAGAGAAAATGTTTAATGTAATCTGTGAAAGCCATTTTTTAAGCGGACATCCTTTGTTAAGTTGTCATCTGAGTGTTGCAATACCACTCATATAATAAGAGACAACGCTTCAATCTATTCTGTCGGGTTACTGCAATGAGGGGAAGTCCTGTTCCGAGTCATCATCTGACTGTCGGAAAACTTCGTACATAGCAGAGGACAAAGCTTAATCTAATCTGTCAGCAGCATCTCTACGCCAGGACATCCTCTGTTACATTCTCCAAATCCACAATGAATTGTGCTCTTTGCGTAGTAAATTTATGCAAATTTTCTATGAATTTTTTTTATATATATATATATTTTTAAACGATATTAAACCAGCAAAATAATTCCTTATTTATTAATAATAAAATAGACATGTTTATACCAACAAAATGTGTATATTATTTAGCGTACAGCATATAACAATATAGCAATTTAGTTTCTCTATATTAGTTGCATTGTGTTAGTGGTATGATATACCAATATACACAACCTGTACTATTTTAATTTGTATAACCTTAATAACAGTATTTCAACGTTTTTGCATTCCTCAATGACTTCTAGGTTAAGAGCGTACAGGCGTCGCTTAGTTGGTTTAAAACTAGAGTAAAATGTCTGCGAAAACACATATTTTTGGTTATACTCGTATGTGAGCTGACTGATAGGATATATCAATGTACAGCCTATTTCCTAAAATTTTAACTCTCAAACTGATATAAATTATTTTTACCTTTATATAGAATGGTGGCCATCATGTATCTTTGGTTACTCTAAAAATGTTGTTTATGATAAACTCAACGAAGTGTAAAAGTTATTTATATTATTTTATTATTCAAGATAATTAGAATAAAAACTGCACTATTATTTGATTTCATAAATTTCAATATGGCATAAGTATTAAATGTATTATAAGTTTCCAAATTTGCATTAAATACTCCGTTCGACTCCATCCTTTATTAGTTAATATTACCCAATACAAACTGAATCTTCTATACAAAGTATAAATTAGTCCAAAAATCCAGAATATTCATCATTCATTATAAAAACACTATAATTTGTTATTTTTAGTTTAAAATTTGCTAAAAAGTTTTGTTGAATAAACAAGGTTGCTCGGACTGAATCTAGTACAATAATGTGTAGCATTAAAAATGCAAAAAGAGTTTAATTATAAATAAATATATTAGATATATAATTAGGTAGTTTGAAACTTGCATCATATTTACCAGTTAGTCCAAATTTATAACGAGGCTAAAACTACATTTATAATGTTTTGGAAAATTTCATTCAAAAACAACTATAAATCAAGGTAAGTGTAATTTAACTTGTTTCATGTAACAAGTTAACAAAGTTATATGCGTGTGTTAGGGAAAGTTTATTATCATAGCTGTAAATGTAACTTCCCTGTCCCAGAAGTGTCTTTCCGAGTCATATAGCAGTCGGCTGCTTCATTTATTCTTCTCTGCCATTTGCCTTTTACGGCCTAAAGTCGCAGAATAAGCTGCTTATATCCTCCCTTAATAATGGTACCAACCACTTAAACCTAACTTACAAATCTTGGATCGTTATAATCTTTTTTTTACTCAGTTTAATAACAGTATGATAACGATTGCTATATTGTTTTTCGACGTATTTATTAATTTTTGTAATACGGTAGTAAGTAAATACTTAAAGACATCGTAATTTGAAGGGACAGCATATATCAATGATTAAACATTCGTTTTGCAAGGACCTATTTTTAAGTCAGTTTGATATATATTTTTTAAAATTTTCTAATAAAAACCCAACGGACTATATGCATTCACAATATGTTTGAGATTGTACAGTTTAAGATGTGCAGCGTGTCAACATTATCCGTAATAAAATACCATTAAACATATTCATAGTGCAATAACGATGATGTAAAATATCAAAAATATGAAATTATGGTATACCGTTTAGTTTGTTAGTTGGCTGGATTAATTTATACTGTTAGATTACGATAATAATTACATCTTATTGCCAAGAAATTTTTACTTTTTAAACTAAAATCCGTAACAACCTGCTACTCTTTATAATATATTCTTACATTTTTATTTACTGTAAGAGCTCCCTACCAATAATAGTATGCTCCAAATCTCAATCCAAAAAACTTTTTTGGGACTCTGGCACAGGGCCTAGGCCCTGACTCTGACAGTCCAAAATGAATTAATACTGTAAAGATCCGCTGTTGATTTTAAACGTACATCTTGAAACATCTCTAAGATCTAAAATGGTCATCCTTTTGTCATCCTAACTCTTCCTCAATGTAACAGGCACGTACTCATCTTGTGTTCCAAAATAGATACTATGGGAGTTACCATTATAATCACAATTAAATGTAATTAAAATTTTTCAATCTACAATTAAAGTTTTGGTATTCATTATTAATGAATATCGAGGGACGCATGCGGGTGGTACCACAATTTTCAATGAGTTCTCACGATCGGTTATAAATACATGTAAAAAGTCTTGTCATGTTCATGTCTATTATTTGAATTTTTCTAAAGTTCCATAATGTAATCGAGAATAAGTTTAAAATCATCAGAGACCTTCAAGAATTTAAACGTTTTTAGTGTGTAAAAAATACAAAATATCAGGTTTGCAAACTTTTTACAATACATTGATATCATTCCGTAGTTTAAATTTGTGTAAGATTGTATAAGAATTAAGTATGGAGATTTTAATATTAAATTATCTTCTACTTACATGTATCAAAACACAAAGTTGCTTTTCACCACGAGTTAGATATAATATGATTTGTTGCTAATAAACTTTGTAGTTTTTTATAGGTGAGATTACATTGCTAATCATGCCTAAGGTTATTGCATTCTAGAAACATTATTTTTGGAGTTTTTATTAAGTATTATTTATAAGTGCTAGTTAAACTTTTGTTTTGTTACTCTTTCCTTATAAATTTCCTAAAAAATACAAAAATACTAAATAGATTTTTTAATGATCTTCTCGAAGAATTACGGGCATTTAAAGCAAGAATATCTGGCAATTTTTTGGCGAACACATTATTTTTTGCAGTTTATGTTTTAAGTATGAGTTAAGGAATGAAATGTATTATAAAAACTTATGTCCTTAAATATTTTCTTAAAATATTTGTATATGAAATGTGGTTTGGTAAAATTATAAAAATACTCATAAAGCATTTATAAGAAAAGAACAACCTTTGATTTAAAAACTAATTAGATTTTATAATACGTAATAAAACAACTGTTATGATCATCAGCTGATTTTCATTGATGTCATTGTATTAAGATTATTGAACACACTCACCGTAACAGTTCACTCTGCAATAAATTTCCAGAGGTTTATGTAGATATCAATGTAAAATGGGATTCGTTCCACACATACATGGTGACTAAACATCTAAACTCAGTAACATATGCCCTGAGGTGTCTATCCACCTTTTGTCTCTAAGGAGACCCTCAGACTATGTTGCAATGGCTTATTTGAGTGAAAGATAAGTTACTTTATCATTTTATGGGGCTTCTGTAGTGAAAAATATTTTAGAAAAATGTTATGCATCCAGAAGAGAGCATTGAGGATCGTCTGAGGACTAGACCAGGCGGTAGATGCGGGGAGCTCTTTCGATAAATTGGCACCTTCACTTAGTTAAATTTTTTTGACCTAAATTGTTTAATTTGTAATAAAATAGTTTAAACAAAAGTGATAGTTTGAAATCTCTTAGAAACACAGTTAAAAGCTTGCTCGAGGAACTTTCTGTAGCCTTCGGGGGACCCTTGATGTTCTGGACAACCCCAGATCGGTGGGTCTTAACCCCCTATTGTAATTATATTTATACTGCTGTAAATATGGCGTTTAGTGCTTATTGACCAAATGTATGTAAGACTTAAAAAAAAATTTTTGACACTTATATAACATCAATATATCTGGATCAGCTCCAGGCGTCGATGGGATCCATACATAAGTTATTAAAAGTAATTTTAAAAATTTAAAAATGCCTATTACTCATGTTATTAATGTTAGTTTGTCTCAGGGAAAATATCCAGATGTTTTTAAGATTGGCAAAGTAATTCCAATTTATAAAAGTGGCAAAAAAATTTGATCATTAACTACAGGCCTATTACTCTCGCTTTGTGTTCTGGCAAAACTTATTGATAAGTGTGTTAAATTACAGCTTGTTGATTATTTAACCCGGAACAATTTCTTGTTCTCAAATCAATTTGGTTTTAGAAGAGATAAAAATATTAATGATAATTTATTTATGGTTACAAAAGAAATTCATGAAACAATCGGCCCTAACAATAATAAATGTATTATGGTGTTTATTGACTTGGCGAAAGCTTTTGACTCTGTTGATCGTGGTATTTTATTAACAAAATTGGTTAATGCTGGTATAAGGGACTTAGCACTTGATTGGTTTAAAAGCTACTTAAGTGATAGGCGTCAGTTGGTGTCGATAATGGGTGTTAGTAGTAGATTAGCAGAAATTGATTACGGGGTGTATACAAGGGAGTACCCTTGGTCCAATTCTATTTTTAATATATATGAACAATCTAGGTAGGATTAGGTTAGATAATGGCAAGATATTTCTTTATGCTGACGATACTGCTCTTATATTCGAGGGTTCGACCTGGGATGAAGTGTATGGTAATTCTGAACAGGGTTCCGTACGGTTAAGGGGTGGTTTGACCAAAATAAGCTTACTGTCAATTCGCAAAAAACTAAGTGCATGGCCATCTCGCTTAGATCTTCTTCTGATCCTGTGGGATTACAACTCAGGTTACATACTTGTGGCAGAATGAATGGTTGCACAACGTGTGAGTGTGGACGAATATAAGTATTTAGGAGTGACATTTGATAAGAGAATGAGTTGGGCCCCACACATCATTACAATAAGGAACAAGCTTAGAAAATTCATATTGTTTTAGCCAATTTGCGCCGGGTGGTTAATCTGAAACGTTGTTAAATGTGTGTATTATGCTTATGTTCAATCGGTTTTACAGTTTGGAATAATCACCTGGGGTGGAGCAAATAAAAATGTAATTAATCCATTAGAAATAGTACAAAAGGCTATTATTAAATCTATCTTACAGAAAGACAGAAGATACCCGACAAACTTAATTTTTGATGAATTTAAAGTTTTAAATATAAATCAACTCTATGTAAGAACCCTTATTTTATATATTATTGACAACAAGTCTACCCTTTTCATACCCATAGGCCATCACTACCTTACTCGTTCAGTGGAAAATATTGGAATTGTGATTCCTAGATTATCGAAATCCAGTAACAAAACCTGTTTCGTTTTACATAATTAACATGTTGTATGCAAATTTACCAGCACACCCTTAAAGTTAACGATGACCTGAGCATAAAATAGTTACAAAAAATTAGTAAACAAATGGTTAGTTGAAGTCGGGAGAGAAGGTGTTGAACGGTTTATTTGATTTCTATATATTCCTAACGAGTGGTGTGGTGTGTGGGTGTGTGTGTGTGTGTGTGTGTGTGTGTGTGTGTGTGCGTGCGTGTGTGTGTGTACGAGAGCGGCTGGGCGTGTGTGAGAGAGAATGAGTGAGAAATTGGGAGGAGAGTGTGAGTGAATGTAAAAGGGATTGAGAGGGAGTTTGACTGAAAGGAGTGAGAAAGAGATTAGAGTGAGAAATTGCTGATTTGTCTTGTATTTGTTGATAGTTTCACATGCAGGACGATAGGATGCCGAACTTTAAAGTGTTACATAATTTTACAAATTAGGTAATTGTAATTAGCTTACCAAATAAGTAGTTTTCAAATTGTATTACCTTTCTTTTCTCATCTATCTCTAATTCGCTAATTTTAAGCTATGTTAAAACTTATTCATAAATTCATTACAAGAGTTAATTTTTTGTTTCTTAGAATTAATTCTGCTATCTTATTCTACTATTCTTATTCTGCTATCTTATATTTTTATTTATACTTTATGGTTGCTATATTTGTTTTAGTAGACTTTTAGAGCTCGTTCCCAGCACAAAGGCATTTGCCTTTGCTGGGAACATATTTCAATTATAAATATGTATGTATTTAATGATTTCTGTGTGAAATAAAGTTTCTCATTTCTCATTCTCTCTCTCTCAATAAAAAACTTTGAATTGTGTGGAAAATGAATTGTTTTGATCATTATATTACTGAACTCAAAATTCGGCACCTTTATAGCATTTTTTATAAACATATACACTTTATTTGCTTTGCTACATTCTTCAAAAGGTATTATTGAATGCTTTATTAAATAGCTTTTGTCAATCCATTTCAAGTTTCCCAGGATGGTTAATACCAACCTAGATAAGAACTACAGCTACCTTTAGTCTATTATATCGTGCTTTCCTCTTGCCAAACATTAACGATTTTCCTATAGAGAAAACTACAGAGCTTATTGTACCTTGAAAGCTGTACACAATAGCAAAATACTCGTGACATGAACAATTCAAATTTCGTTTGATCTTCCATCCATCTCAATGAGTAGTGGTCACTACTAAATATTTTATTTAAACCGATTGATGAAATTATTCCACTGGACCTGGATTTATAACAAAGAGATTGTAGGCTTGAATGAAATATTTGGAAACTAATGTCTTGGTACCAAGATGCGAAATTAAATTTTTCGTTGAAGCAAATGTGAATTGTATCTCTTCACAGTCTTACAAAACGTAGTTAATTTAGATTGACTAAACTTGGTAAATAGGCAATATTTATATATAGTTTTGATGGGTTCGTTAGCCTTAAATAATAGAATGTTATGAATAAATATTAATGTTGAATGGATTATATCCAGTAATTAATTATAAACAACTTTTATTCTTTAACTATTTTGATTATAATTAATGATATACTAGTAAATATATTTAAGGCAGCCAAGTTAATTAAACAGTGTTTTATACTGTTTAAAAACTTCAGCGTTCATATTAACTTAAGATATCAATGATCCTATAGTATTCAAGAAGTTATTAGCTTAATGTTAATAAAATATGGTAAAAGGAATATAAAGTTGTTAAATAAACCACCTAAAATGAGCCCATATCACGCAAGTGAAAGAAAAAGGTTTATGTAGATTTGTAAGTGATATAGCATACAGAGTTCATTAACCTCAACGAATAATTAATTATATTCTTTAATACTCTCTCTAAGCTTAAACTTTATATTAAAATGTTTTGTAAAACTACAAATAATCCTTAGTATTAAATTAGTGACGTTATTTGTTGCTTATAAGATTTTCTCTTTATTTTTTCATCAACGAGTAATCATGAACTTTTAGTTCTGTAAGCTACTACTAAGGTTATATACTAGTGTTATATATTGCGAAGAAGAAAAACTGAAAAGTGTTAAGGAATACTGGTAATAATTTCTTACACACCATTAATTTTCTAGAAAAAGTTTCTTTCTTTATTCCATACAACATTTTCATAACGTTTATGAATATACATCTTACTATAGATTATTTTTCAATTTGTGTTTATGATATTTTATTTCTGTCTATTTCAGCATAAGTAAAAGAATGGTTATATTCCGGAAAATAAATGTTTAGTTTCAAGGACATTTTCGTGAGTAAGAGTGTACGTTCTCTTTAGAATACGTAGTTAATTATGTTATCTAGAACCATAGTTACAAAAATTTCATTTACCTCTTCTGAATGGGTTTTTGTTCGACTTTTTCTTTGATATTATCATACCATCCAAATTCCAAAAATAAGTAAATAGTTTTGGTATTAATAGTATAAAACGATTATTCGTTAAAGATTTTGCATGGATATATTAAAAAACTACTTTTATAAATTGTGTAACTCGTATTCGTATTGCTTTCCTATACAGGATTTGTAATTTAAAAGTTTATAATCCTATGTTTCCTGTAGTTGTAGAAAGGATTTTAAACATTTTAGTGTGTCCTTACAGGTTTATTAATTTATCACTAATTAAAAAGACTCTTTGGTAGAAGCAGTTCCACTTTTTTTCCATTCGCCTGTTCTCATCCGTACATTTATGATCGGTTAATCTTTACGAGAATCCTATGTCACTGACCACAAAGCAGGAAATTATAGGGTGGATACCGTAGGCACAAGGACTGTACAGAGAGACAGATGAGATCGTTTGTTGGTAAATGTACAGTTGAGTGTTAGTGTCTCGCAGACTGATGAGATCTTCAGGCCATCTCTAATTACTTGTACAACATCTAAATGTCTATGCTAGACTAAAGAACAGAAATCTCTGTAGGCATAAGATTAAAACTTGGGAAACGTTCTAGTAAATTATCCACATAAAGGTTAAACACTAAATCTAAGACCCAATGAGGTACAATGTAAGGTCAAAAAGACTAACACGTCGATCATGATGTATTTTAGTCACTATGATAATGTTTTCTGATATATAAATTATGTTAAAATTGATTTGAAATAGTGTTTGTCTGAATCTTAGTTAATCGTAATTAGGAGATGTACGCTTAGAATGCAAGCGATTTCTCACTAGCTGAGTATAAAATCTTAAATTTAATATTCATCGGTATTGCTATTGTTTGTTACTTAGCATTTCAAAAGCCAGAGTACTCTTATCCCTCACTTATAAATCTTAACAGTAAATTATAAGTAGGTAATGAATTATTACTACGTAATATTTAACACCAAATATTAGAGTAAATTATTCTGAGTTTTGTATTATGTATTTCCAATATCTTTAAAAAATAAAGTGTATTCTATTGCATTGGGACTTTACGATATGAAGAACCAGCTCAAGGGTTTCTATATATTTGATTTTTTTAAAGGATGATAACTTTTACTACATTAAACCATTAAGAAGTAACGTCGTTCAGTAACTGAACTTTTTTAAACAATATATTTTTTGAACTAATATTATAATCTGTTATAATCCTGAGTACAGGAGTACAAAATTTACTTAAAGCCTATTAAATGATGTGTAAAAGTTAGTAGGCTCCTATGATGAAATCTATTTTTAAATTGATATTCCTCCAAGAAAGTTAAATAAGGTTGTTTAGCACTTTGTAATATAAAGGCGGAAGCAGTTTATGAATTATATACTTTAGGAAATTATTATTTGACTGCAAGTCAATTATAAATCGGACGTTGATAAAATTAATTTTTAACGACGTAGGTTATCGTAGGTTATTAATAGATAATTTTTAGAACACGGCTTTATAAAAGCAATAATTGATATATACTTACTATAGAATTTATTAAATATATTATTTTTAATATATTGTTATATATATATTTATTTATTTTATATACGTAAATGTATTATACATAATATTGAAAGATACGGCCAAATACAAAATAATTGAATCGGAAAAAGTAAGCACTCTGTGGTGTAATGGTAGCACATTTTACCCGGCAAGTGAGAGATCCGGGTTCGACTCCTGGTGGAGCAAGTACTTTTTGTGATTCAATGTTTATTGAGATTAAATAAGGCTTATTGACATGTATACAATTTAATGTATAAAATACAATAATAAAATAAAACAAATAAAATACAATTTATATATATATATATATATATATATATATATATATATATAAAGGGCAATATATCATAGTATTTGAGCTGCACTTACATTTGAACATGTCGCAATAGTCAGAACAACAAAGACGATTTGGTTTTATAGTTTTCACGTTATTGGTGTTGCAATGCGTGGGATGGTCAAAAGATGTTACCGTGCAGGCTACGGCGATTTACACAAAGGTATAGACGGAAATTTGGTTTACAACATTACAACATATTGTTTTTCTACTACATGCTGTAAAGGTTTTACACCGTAATTTTGCGATGATTGCTAATGTGTATTCACCGGATAATTTACACAAAAACATAATGTTGTAATAGCCATTGCATGTATGTTGTCTAGGGAAGATGAAGAATATCATTGTAATAGATGAGGGTTTTATAGATGAGAGCAAATTACATTTAATCTAGGAGTTTCCTGGCCACACTGGCTGTCCAAACCCTAATCAGCATCTTTCTCTGAATTATAATCTCGAAAATGTGTCAAGTATAACGTTAACCCAATTTTATAAATGAGTTAAAATTATATTATTAGAGAATTTTTGCTGAAAATAAATGACTATAAATAAAGAAATTATTTCGTTTAGTGATTTATTATAGTATTATGATACCCTCAATTGAATATATTTTGAAACCAGATCAGGGAACATGTATATACGATACTATTGACTCTTAAATAAGGTTATGCTTTAACTTCTTTATAGACTGAAAGAATAATAACAATGAAATATACTTATTATTTTGAACATAAATCATAAGAAATGAACAAATAATACAATATAAAATAATACTATTTAGGAAAGATCATGAGTAGGTGGTAATTCATTTACCCCCAATGTATGCTAAGTCGTAATGTTGCAGAGTTCCTTAACAGTTTTATGTCAGATTTTATCGGATGTAATAAGTAAATGAATAAGATAGTTAAGTATTTAATATGCGTTTTAGAATATGGAATTTATAAGAAAACACAATTATAAGAAACACAAAAAGTATAAACCTTAACCGAAATTCTTTTTGCACTTATATGCTCAAAAAATTTCGATACTCAAAAATACTGTTTTGGTATTCAAGTCAGAAGTATGATGAAACATATATTGCTCTGATAATAATTACACACGCCCACATTTATATATATATAATAGAGTAGTTAGAATATTTTTAGTATGAATAAAAATTGATAGCAGGTACAATTTTACTGGAATTTTAACACCTTATCTTAGTTAGGGCTTGTATTCATTCAATGTAAACCCGATTATTTTTGACAGAAATTATCATAATTTTAATTTCAAATAAAACTTTATTAATAAGAATATATTAAGTAGGACTCAAAATCCTAAGGAGGAGTAGAAGTCATATCAATATAAATCTTCAACGTTTCGATTACTTGATCGTGATTTGCTATAATAATAATCCTATTTTTGTACTTATTTCGTAAATAATCATATAGAGGTGACGCCTATAGGGTACTTTGGTACCCATGCCCATATAGGAGTTTCCGTCGAAACGTATTAAAACCTTAGAGAATCTCTCTAATTTGTTCGCATCCTTTTCAATAATATTTTCATACTATCTTCGATCTCCTATTACGTACTTCAGTAATATTAAATTTTTGAGATACGGAGATAATTGACAATAAAGGTTATATTTTTATTGATACTAAAAAAAACTCCAGGTACAGTATTGCTGTTATACCTGATACTAACAATTATAATTTTTCGTATTATAAATAGTATACTGGTGACAAGTATTATGTATTTCAAAGAAAACACAAACACATCAGGTGAAAATTGTACACCCAAATTCCTTTATCTTTCGTTCAATTATTCCAATAAAAGTATGATTGGATTTGAGATAAAACATACAATACATTATATTGAACTAGCTCTACCCAGATGATATTCGATTATGCCACTTAGAATATCGTAAGAAACCGTCATTCATAAAATTAGTAATTAAATATTTTTGTTACGTTAAAATTTACCTTGTTTGTACATTATCCAAAAACTTTATTGTAAAGTAGTAGTTCTAAAAATATCTATATATAAGTATAAGCAAACTAAATAACTGTCTTGGGTATACATCGTAATAATTGCATTAACTAGAACTATTTTAACGTGTGTTATTGTCAATGTATTATTTAGTAGGAAGATATTTTAACTATAAACTAAGCCATAGTGTGTCGTAATTATGTGTTACATTTCTCACACGCTATATTTTGGGCCTGCCTTGTCGATACCTTCAGACACAGTGAAAACACAAATTTACGCTCGGATCCTAAACACATTACCAATGTTTTCTTTCTAATAGTTCTCTGCTTCTATTATATAGAAAAAAATTAACATTATACGTATGTATATTACGTTTAAAAATTGAGATATAAAGCATGTATCCATTTTACTTTTATTTAGATCGTAAAGCACTATTCTTATAACAGGTAAAATATTTACAAATATTATTGAAGACCATATAAAATGTGTATGCGTGTTATTAAACATACGTTTAAAAAAGGAAATTTTTACATTAGTCAGTTCTTAACTGTGATTTTTCATAGAAAATGACTTACTTTTATGCAATTTCAAGAAATCAATACTTTGATATATAGTACAAATATTTATCCCATACTGAAATAATATATCTTTACTTTAATAATCATACTGGTGTACCATAGTTCTAATTCTTTATGCTGAATCGCGGTAGGAAGTAGGCTCCTGTTGACTAGACGCGGTTGCGTGGACATTGTTTGTTTAGTTGATACCGGTAATCAGCTGATCGGTCTACGTTCCGACCCCCGTGCAAGGCCTGAGAGAGAGGGACAGAAGCCGTCAGTCGAGTCTTGGAAGCCACGACGAGAAGGTTGATGCTCTGTACCGGTCGCAAGCTGAAGATTTTTCTTCCTCTAAATAACCCTATAGTTGGGATTTAGAGTAATTGTTTATCTGCGTGTAAAATTTCAATGTTTTTTTTCAATGTTAATTTAAATTTTTTAGTTGCGTTTTTATTATTGCGATCTGCCTTCCCCGTAAATCTTCCAAAGTAGTAAGTTCCCGTACCAGCGTTATAGTTATAATATCTTTGTTATTGTTTACTAATCACTGTAATTAAAATTTTCTAAAGTTTTCCCTTTCTTTCAGAGTCTGAAAATTTTAATTCAATTATTTTTGAAGTATTGTGAAATGTTAAATTTGTGGTTCCATAAAGTAACATATCAAGTTTTGTTGTTATATATTAATTTTGGAGTACTTTTGGATGAAGAGAATCTTTTTATTTTGTTTTGTTAATTTAAACCATTTTTTGGAGAAGTATACATTTTTAGTTTAATTTTAATTTTTGAATACCTTTTAATCAGACTCTTAATTAGGATTTGTCCGATTGAAGTGAATTTCTGACAGAAAAGTTGAATTCAAAAAGTTTGGTAAAACTCCCTTGTAAACTTTTGGTGAACTTAAATTTCGGAATAAAGCAAGTATTTCCGAAAAGTTGTGTTAATTTTATAAAGTATCTTGCCTTCCATTATAAATTTTTTAATAATATATGTGTCCTATAATAACGGTTACACTGGAAATAGTTCAGTTTACTCAGGATTCATCATATTACAATACCCTACTAGGGACCACTGCCACGCTTAAAGTTTCATAAGGCGTCCTTTACAATCGCGGTATCATGTGGGTATTGTGTTTGCTTTTTTTCTGAGTATAAGATTATAGACCATAAGGTGATTATTTGAACTTCCCTCAAACTAATTAGGTATATTAAAAACTAACTTCTTCTTGCCTGAACCTTATAATACGGTATTATTAGTTACGACTTTAGCTCTCAAACAACCGATAGCGTTGGTAGTAATTACGTGAGAATACTACATCACTTATAATAAGTTAACAATCTATTATTCTCGAGGTCAAACAGCCTTTGTTGTAATTCATCACCATAATTGGTAATTATAGTAAGCTGAAGTCCTGCAAATTATATTTCGACAGAGGAATACACCAATTTCCTCTGTTGTCCGGCCAATCCCCAGGTCCACTCCACTCACAATGTTTCTTCATCCTTTGCAGCCTTCACTGAGTTATTTCCAATATACATTTTAGTCCAACACTAAATACCACTGTTTTCTTATAAATTGCCTTTTCCAAATAATTCTACTCGTAGTGGGAAAGTTTTGTGAGCCTTTTAAAGCCTTAGAACATTTATTACCTATCCGGTTGATATCAAATACACGCTTTTGATATTTGTGGTCCTAGAGAATATTGAACATTTATTCGAGTTACGAGTACTGGTTGGTCATTATGTTTTGATTTGGAATAATATCAATGGCCCAGCTCAAAGGTCATTTGTCTAACAACTAGAGCTTATTAGGTTTTTTAGTCGGAATTTGAGAAAGATAGTACTCCTTATCTTATCCATATGTGTTGTAGGAGCTTTTTTATTATTAGGCCGTAAAGAATATACTCTGTCCTATTCATCTACAATAGGTAAACCAAATACAAAGTTTTTACCTCCCAATAAAAAATTGGCGCAAATCTTAATAAGTTTATAATAATAAATTCCAGAGCATGCATTCTATAAACACCCCTGGGTATTCGGGCCAAATATTTCAACATTTAAGAAAGAGAGGTAATACGGCCGCTGGCGGACTCCATAACATGTCCCGAAAGAATATTAGTAATTAAAGTGAACCAATATAAATTATTTTTAATAATTACTTTTAAAACGTTCGGAAAGACCAGTGGGAGTCCTCCCATGTTCCTTACCAATTTCTGAAAATGAGCACGGACAGTGAATAAATAAACAGAATCTGCCATTAAAGTCACTTAAAAAGAGAAGTTATCTTTCCCAAATACCTCAAGAGAATTCCAGGGGGGGGCTCCAGAGGTCCACACTGACGGATAGTCCACGTTCGCGGGAGAACGTACACTTTGTCACGAACAACGGGGCACAATAGTTTTGAATAGTTTGTGAACTTCTAAAATTTTACATTTTTTAGCTTTTCAAGTATTGTTGTGGCCAATTTTTAAGCATTTCACATTCCCCCCAAACCCCATAAGACCCAAAATGACTGACTTTTGGCCCTGATGACCAGACGTTTTAGCTATATAATATAAATTGTGTCATATAACCTAGCGTGATTAAAAGTTAATAAAAATTAACTGAGGTAGGTTAAATAGAAATAAATGTTAATTCTTAGGGAAATTATTTTCTGCTATAATGAAATCACTATAACGTGCGTTGTTTTTCACCTGAATGACTACATAGCAGTAATAAATACTATTGGTACAATTGTATTAAGTTAACATTTTAAATATAAAACTTTAAAAAAATTTATTACACTTAGGATTTAGTATCGTAACTGTAATGAGCAATGATATATTATTAATAAAGATAAATAAATGGTCATTGGTTGCAAATGAAAATTAAGGGATAATGCGAGTAAGATGATTGCAAATCTTATTAATATAGGAAATTATTAACACTGTTCATCAGATAAACACAATTTTATTACACTACAAAAATCGAATACGTGACTGCAATAAGGTTGATATGTGAAACATAAACTGCCCTCTTGGGTATCTCTGGAGATACTTAGTTGATTGGACATACTCTAATCCGATTAATGAAACTTTTATTTTTCATTAAAAAATTATCATACCAAGTTATATTTACGGTGAACAAATCGGTTCAAATAATGCACTACTAAAATTTATATGTTATGTTTGTTCATGTTGAATTAAAAAATCCTTGCGAGTATCATTCCACTGCCCTCCCCCCCCCCCCCACCCCCCCCCCCCCCCACCCCCCCCCCCCCCCACCCCCCCCCCCCCCCACCCCCCCCCCCCCCCACCCCCCCCCCCCCCCACCCCCAAATATTCCCTCAGTTCAGTCTAGGAAATTATATCAGTATTTATACACCTAAGCATTTTTGTATAGATCATTAGTGAAGAGAATATATGCGAAAGACCCATAACGAAGTTTTGTTAGTTTTTATTTACTGATTCATGTATTGCTTTGTGATTTCCACTTGCTATAATCACAGATTCACTGCAATTACTTATTTCCTGGAATCGTAGTCACGGTGTGAATAGTTTGTTGAATCATGTTAATACCCAGTTCCTCTGGTTTTTTGTAATATGCTACTGAAAAATATGCTGTCCCACAATGTTCAAGGAAACCAGATTCAATAAGTTATATTTATATACACATTCACAATTTTAGTTGAATAAGTACCATCTAGAATAAAATAGCGTTAGTTCTCACAGTGTTGCCTAAATGTACACAAATTTAAAATAGTGATTAAATTAATTTAACATGTATGGTCGTGATGTTATAATACAATGTTTACATAGAACAGTTGTTTATATACCAAAGGTTCAATTTAATATTTCGCAACTTTACAGAACCAAAATGGGATTTTGAACTATTTAAAAGGAGAATAGTGGGGGCGTAGTCCAAACAATTTTCGAAATAGGAATAGGGCTATTTTCATCCGAGGGACCTAAAATTTTCCATTTAAAATTTCAGTAAAATTGGTTTACTTGTGAATGCAAAATAAGCAAACAAAGGTACGTTCGCTTTTTATAGTACTATAAGGATTAATAGTTTTTTTTATAGAAAGATGGAGGGGTTTCTAGACAGGTTTAATAGCTTTGTTGTTCTATGAAACTTAGAGATAATATTTGTTTCATTTGTAATTTAAAACCGAATATTTCGTTCTATTTCAAAACTTTCTGAATAACAAAATAATTTCAACTATTATCCTATTACTTTAGATTCAGTTGTGACGCTCATTATTTCAACATTGAAAGTACAGGATTATGGACTTCAACTGAAGAAGTTAACTATACTTTTTGCAACCTACACAATAAACATGTTCTTTATAAAACTAATTGGTTGCAACATACAATAACGTCACAAGTTTTTTTTTAATACAATAAGAAGTTTTTTGTTTATGCAAACAGTTTATATTCTATGTTATTTTATTTGTAGCGATTCATTACTGGATAAAAAAGTTTGTTTTGATATGAAGGGTATTATAACTCTAATTTCTAAGGATTTTATTTTCTAGAAAAGTATGTTAGTTTTCCTGTGCAATGTGAATAAATTAAGACGGAGATATCTCGATTATGTCTCTTTTTGAATACTTATAAAACAGACATAGTCAAAGAGAATATAGGTTATAATTCCATAGGTAACCTTGTTTATTATATTAATGTCCAATAATTCTTACTTTGGTACAGAAATATAACCATTTTAGTGACTTTTCCCAGGTCAACCTCAAGTTCCTAGGGGCGGTAAAGGGTTGGGAGGCGGCTCAAGGCCTGGAGGAGTTTCATTTTATCTCCGATTTTTCGCGCTATAATAAATAGAAAATTAGTCCGATTAAAAGCCCAAAATAGTTATGTAGACAAAACCACAATATGACCACATGAAAACACACAACACACACAACATTATAGAGCCAATTAAATAATAATGTGTATTTTTCAGTGTTTTTGTAGTTAAGACGCTTTTGATTACTTATGATAACTTCACTGTGCATACTGAAACTATTAATAATGTCATGTATTAGGTTAATTGAGTTGTTATAACTCCATACTCTAATGAGTAGCCCGTGCAGGGGTGATTTTAGACAAATTTCTCTTTGTTTGAAAGTTTTTTATTGACAATTGATGATTTAAAGGACGGTGAGATCTCTGACATTTGGTCATCTTTTATTTGGTACCAAAATATTATAACACTACGTTTAGACAATTCCAAATCCACCCTCTGTTTCAGGAGACTGTGTAAATTTATAGTTATACACTGTGTAAACGTCTAAAATTATTAAGAGATAGTTCACAAACTTGAAATGTAACTCTCAGATACGATGATGTGGTGACGTTTCTTAAAATATGGTAAGGTTTATGAGCGATTATACTTTGACACATCGTACTAATTTTTACCTCATAATATAATAATAATAATAATAATAGTCTTCATTGGTTTAAGGAATGTTGATTTCACAGTAACTGAAACATTCCTATATTAATAATATATAATAGCAACTTAGTTCAAAATGAGATAAAGAGTTATTTTTTGGTGGTTACTGATTGGTTTTTTTTACTTCTTGTTTAAATTTTAAATTAGGATTAAAACAGTAATTCATCAAACTCATATATATATATATATATATATATATATATATATATATTACTAAAGCCATACTCTTATACTAATAATATAGGACTTCTGTTGGATGAATATGATTATAAAAAGAAGTTATTTAAAGAAAGCTTAAAAGGATCTAGTTTTCTTACAATACGGTTCTTAAAAAACTCGTACCTTCTATTCATACTTTGATAAAGGGGTGAAACATGTTATATGCATAAAAATACCGTATAATAATATGTGTTATGCATTCATTGAACCTTGGCCAATCTAGGTGTACCTATCAAAATTTTAATCATCGAATGTATCAAATTATATACTGTAAAGTTATAAATCTGAAATATATTACACATTATACTTTGAAACTGTGTCGAATTTAAATTAGCCGTTTATGTTCTATGGAAGTACAGTATAAAATACATATTACTAAAATTTCCATAGAAAATCCTGGGCCAATTTCTTTTAATTTAGAAAATATTGCAATATATTATTTTATATTATTTCTTCGAATGGTGTTTCATGTCAAATCTATAAAGTAGTTCCGGACCAGATACTTGTCCAATTTATACAAACCTAAGTCGGTCCGCTATGGGACAGCTTTTTTTCGCTTAATAAAAGATCCATAAAAATCTCATACAAATAATTTTCGGAAAAAACATTGTGGGACATACGTAAGAAATTAACATAGAAACACGTATAAATGTATCAAATTCTCCTTTTTATGTTAGTTACAAAAAACAAATATTCTGAATATTGTTTAGTGATATCACTGAATCATGATAAATGTCCAGAAAACAGCGTCCTGTTTCCATTAACAATCCTTGTATCTAAATCGCCAAGAAAATGTAATGTACTCATTCAATTATAAAGAGACCAGACCTGACCTTATCGCTATCATTGTAATCATGTGTCCTTTCCATAATTCTTAATACAAACTTGGCACACAGATTCCTCTTATTCTATGGAAGAACTCTTCATTGTTTGGTGAAAATTTACAAGGGTAGAAGGTTAATCCTGTCTTCGTCAGTGTGCTACATATTAAACGAAATTTTCTTGAATCTTTAAATAAAATCTTTTTTCTTTCTTTGTTTTGGTTTTGGTTTTTTTTTTAGTTACTTTATATTTAGTTATTAGATTTCAGTTTTGGGTATCATGATCTCATTCCATTGTAGTTAAGTTTTTTTCCGTCTTCCTTACGAAAGTAATATATCACCGCAACAATTATAATAGCGAAATAGCGATCGGCTGTAAGATTTCCTTGAAAATTTTACTGCCAATAATTGATGATGATGTTTTATAATCTATTGATGGTCAATTTATTGTTTGAGTTCGATATAAAAGCCATTAACACAATGCCAGAGATAAATGACCGGAATGACAATAACTTCCACTTTTTGTTTCGTTGGTTTCCGTTTCCTCCCACTATATTGTTGACTTCCCCAGTCTCAAATGCGTCACCGCGGGCGGGCTATGATTATTCATGTGAACTTTGTATTGATACAGTGGGCACTATCAAAAGGTTTTAACATTATTGATAATAATATTTATGCATTAATTAAAGTTTGCATTGAGTTTTACATCTTTTTCAACTCCTCTGACGATATAATGTTCAATAATAACAACAACACCGTGTGAAAATTAGGAACTAATAAACTAAACACCGTATAATTTTCAGATTATAACAATTTTTACTTTATAAGGTTTTTTTGTGTTCAGAATCCTATTTTTTAATATCCATTACTTCTTAGTATTTGCATTAAAATAAACACATTACCATATGATTTGAATAAGATTTTGCCAAAATAGTACACTTTTAAGCAATTTTTATTTAAAAAGTTTATTAGAAAAATCGTTCAATCAAGTTGTATCGATTTTTCAGACGTTTCCAAACCAAAATATTATTTACGACGCATCGCTGACAAGCAATAAAAAGATAGACGAGACAACGCACACAAACTGATAAACAGCAGCAAATTATCCACTCTTGACCCAAAATCACACATGCAACGCATCTCCACTGCAACGCTTAGTGTGGCCAACCTTACTTAATAGCTAATAAAAACTAAAATATGAAGTAAGTCTGAAGTATTTTAAACTCTAATTGTATTTAACAGTGGAATTTCCCGCATACTATTCCAACCCGTGGAGATTAAATTGTAAAAGCACAACTAAATCAATCCTTCCATTTGTTTAGCAAATTCTTAAGTTTTCTGCTTTTCAAATTACAAAGTATATCCATTAACCATACTTATTTGTTCTCAAGGTAAGTTTAACTTCATTTGAATCACAAAATTACATTTTTACATACTATTTCTGATCTTTTAACCTTTACAGCTACAAGTTTACCACAGAACATGTTTAAAATGCATTACAAAACTATTTTGTAAAGAATTGATTTTACGCCATCTTAATGGAACGAATACGCTTGTAATGTGTCAAAGGTTGGAGGAATATTGACGGGATGTTTAATCTGTTATTCAAGCTGTAAAGATAACCTTAGTTCTTAACGGTTATTACAGGCCCTTTTTGAGCATAAACAATTCCATCCATTATAAACTTTACCATTATTGGTTCTCTATATTATTATCGAAATTTATTTCAATTACACATCCTACTTAAAACTATATCTAAGACTACTTTTTTGATAGGTTGCTAAAGACAAATAAATAAATAATGGATGCAATTATACCAAAACCGAAACAACGTCATAAAACATATATATATCTCCATAATGTTTGGCTCGATCCTTATGAATAACAAATATGTATATTAATTCATAAAGATTTGTGGGCAAACATACAAAGAAAAGTGCACAATGATATTATATGAAGAATATTTGTTCAAGTTTTAATTAAATATAAATAATCAATTGTTTAAAAGCGAAAAAAAAAATTTAGTATTTAATTAAACATTTCTTGTTTGATCAACACGCCAGACCTCACTCGACTTCATCAACGTGCCGATACGTTTAATTAGTGGAACATGATATTGGTTTCGGTGATTGCTTTGATATCATTGCTTACCTCATCACTTAACAGGGTCTGAAAATGTATTGCTCGTATTAAACCGAATATCCAAAACATTAAACATCTTTTTTTCATTATTCCGTCTGAACCATCTACCGTCTACTAGTTATAGCGAATCTTTTAGTAGCAGTTATTGGACAGAGTTTAATATGAAAAAATGCTCAATTAAAACATTTTTACAAATCCATCGATATCATAAAAAATGGTACCGTACTATATTTAACTTTGAATAACTGTCAAATATTGTTTGACGTTTACCAGGATCTATAAAAACACAAATCAAGGTAATTCCAAACCAGTGTTTATATACCTTAAGCGCTGTCCATATGTTTAATTTGCTTTCAAACTATATAATCCAATTTTAAATATAGTTTTAAGCTGAAAACGATTTGTGTTATTCATAATCAATTAATTACAAGGTTAAAAAACACGAATTACCCTAAACTTAATTTACCATGTAAAGCTTTACTTTTAAAAATTTATTTTCCAACATGCAGAGAATGTATAAAATTAATGACATATTAAAAAAATTGATTTAAATAAATTTAAAGAGCTTCAGATAGTGTTTATATAATTTGTTGATCAGTTTTATTTAGTAACTAAATTATAAATCGTAATTTTGTAAAGGTTCAAATGTTTGTATTTAATATTAATTGCATTAATTTAAACCTGAAGTTGCAGCGAAGTTTACTCATAATTTACATCGTAGGCCTATAATCTATCACTAAATAAATATTTTTTCATGTAAATTTTCAGTACTGCACATTATTTAAGTTTTAACCAAGATGTTAGAAAGTGTTTGCTTGCTTCTGTAGGTAACAGCTCCCTTGAAGTAATTTTATCGGCTTGCTTCTTACGAGAGTAAAGGTAATACTTAATAATATCTGATACAAACTTAATTTATCCTAAGTTTTACGCTCGAGAAGGATGATATGTTATTTTTAGAACTAGAGTGATAGTTACAACTTACAATGACTAAAACGGTTTGTGTAGGAATATTTGTTTTAGTATTGTAGTCAATAAGTAGATTACTACAAATGGATAATAGGATTTTAAACATTTACCATCGTTTATACTCGTATGTTACAAAAATCTTATAACACTTCAGTGCTTTCGCCTGTGCTGGTGTGATGTGTGATTGTGAGCTTGACTTCTCGTGCTTGTGACTTGTGCTCGCGACTTGCATCCTGCGCAGTAACAAAATCTAGGCTGGACTAAGCAGCTCTGGTACAGTATGTTTATTTTAACTTATATTGAAGGTACGTATTAGGTTCGTTACTCACCGGACGAAGGGATCAGATTGCATATTTCGAAGAAATATTATACGCTTTGTAACTTAAAGAGTTAGAAAATGTCCGAAATCCTATTTTGATTTTATAACTTCTATCGTCACACTTTTAACCAATAATTGTTAGAAATTTTCTAATTATACATTACCTTACAATACAATGCCTTGTTAAGTAAATATTTTTTTAGTGTATTATATTATCAGTGTAATTTCGGATGTAAATCATCGGACTATTGTTATTCTGGAATCTGGGGTCGTGATCGTATAAAATACAAAAATTTCTCGTGGAAATTCCATCATGAGGGCGATTGAATCTACAAACTTTTATTTCAATCTACCGAATATACTGCTGATTAATTTTGCTTTAGCCTGTAACTTAGTGGGCAAGAAAATTATAAATCGATTCTCATATTTACTAAGATCAATGTGTAAAGTATGATAAAATGGGATCCTATAAAATAAAAACAGATATTACAGAAAGTGTGTTGGGACACTTACCTCACTTGGCCACACTCCACTGTAATATCTCGCCTGTTTTCATTACAGGGATGAAGGGTCATGATGGAGGTGAGGGCAAATTTTTTTCCCTCGGCCCTACAACTGTCCTCAACAGGGCTTACTGCGCAATTTACACTTGGCTTTCCTCTGCCATTAAACAGGTCTTACCGTTAGTTGGTTTATATAAACCTATAGAAAGTATGAAAATTCAATACAAATACGTATCATTTTAGCCTGTTTTATAATTATACAATAATATTTCATAATAATATTACTAAACATGGGTTAAATTACAAATTTATAGATTTCAAAATTGTACTTTTTTAAATTCTATTAAAATGTGAGAATTAAACAAGTTATTGAAACAATTCTAGAATGCCTTATGTGATAGGTTTGGAAAATATAGTATGCCTTAAACCTAAATGCTAGAAACCTTTTTTAAAGTATATGTGAAGCATATGTCATAGGGTATGAAAGTTAAGGTTCATTGTTATATGTTCTCTATTATTTCCTTTTCCTTATCATTAAGCTCTCTAAGAAGACTTCACCAAAATACTATATCGTGATAGTATTCGCTAACACACATACAAACTCAATGGAGGTGCATTCGCTATTATTGTACCCAGTGTTGTCTATATAGAAATTAAGCTTCATGTAATGTTTTGTAATTTGGTATATTTGTTTTGGATATATAATGCGGAACGGACATACAAGTATCAGACAGGTAGTGATGAAATTGGCAGGCTTTTAAATTCGCTTACATTTATCAAAAATAATTGAGCCAATAATGGCTTTTTCACGCTTTGTTATTCTGAAAAAATCACTTAAAAATAATTATTATTTATTTCAAGTGTCTGATTTCTCATATACTATTCATAATCAATTTTAGAAGAGACCCTGTGCTTATGCTATGTAGTGTTTAAGTGTGTTGTGTATAAGGCAATATCTATGTTGAAAGCAATAATAATTTAAATTTTGAAGAGAATTTAGGTAAAAAACATTCTATTACTGACAAAATTGTAAATTAAATCATTTACTGTACATTTCTGTTGTTTGCGTCGTAAAGGTCCTATAAATGTTAATGCGGAGAACTTTAGAATGCACGGTTGGAACGTAGGTTTACATGTAAAACAAGCAGCCACACAGCTGTCCGTGGTAAATACGTAAAGCTGGCCCAGAGGTTAGGAAGCTAATGGCTAGAAGCGATATTAACGATGCGGTGTTCCTCTACCTAACTACCCTGATTGTTAACTAAATCCTCCCCATTATTTTGACTGCGAGGTAAACCTTTACAGTAGATGCTCCTGTTTAGTTATTATGTTATAACACTCATGATGCTTTCCTGGAATATAGATTGAATACTTGGAAAAATTATGGCTTACTTCAAATAAAAACACTGTGATCTCCATTCAATGAAGGTAAAATCGTAGAATGAGGGGAGTGTTTTGTTTAGATGAAATACAGCCACTTTATGAGTAATAATGCATTTCCACGTTGATACATTAATTTTGAATACTTCCTTGAACAGTATAAAAAATATATTAGTTACCACGGTTTATCACAGTTTTCTAATAATGTATAAATTTATTAAGTCAGTTATTTGTGAACCGATTTCAAAATTTAAAGTGAGGATTGGAACAAGATATATACTACAAAAATTTAAATTTCTCTCTTTTCTTATATTATTAAATAGTACTTTTTTAAGATTATTTATTTTCAATATGTTGGCAGCATTATAAAAAATTTTATTTTGAAAATTTTGGCTAAACATTTTTTTATTGACATACGTTGCCAATATATGTAAAGGTTGCTAAATTTTCGGTTTATTTTTTTTTTTATTTTAATTTTTACACCAAAAACACAGAGAGAGGCTAAACGGAAAGAGATCGACTAATTGGTTGAACAAGACTCTTGCTTCATTTCACCAAATGAACTAATTCCTGTAGTTTCTGTAGAGGGCATTGTTGCACCGCTATATCACCAATTACTTTGTGAAGACTGTACTACATAATGTATTAAATTGTAAATTATAGTCTTCAATTTACTCCTAAGGAAGAATAATTTAAAATAAATCGGGACTATTGAATATTCCATATAAAGCATACTTCGTTTCCAAGTTTTTAAAAAGTTTGACGGATATTTTATTAATCCTTACCATTCATTTTTACATCTTATTTTACAATCCACGATATTACACTTGCTTGCTACAAATAGACTAATGATAGTACACATAGAGAACATGTCACACTGCGGCCTAAAGGGAGGTATCGGACTGAGCTCTGCACGGTAGTAACGGAAAACCGCGGAAATACGTGATTTTAAATGTCATTTTGTGGCTGAGAAAGATTTATACCACAAACATGTGACCTGCCATAGACCTACTGAGTTCCATCATGGCGTTTACGCTAGAAAAAGCAGACATATAAAGCTGAGCATTTCTCTTTAAAAACTTGATTTCTTAAACTTGATAAGCTGGTTTAAAACACGCTTCTTGAGTGATATATTAGAAAACATTATTTTAATTATACATTTTTGAAATTGTATACTTAATTTTAAAATACTCAAATAGAATAAATGTAGTAATTATAGTTCCGTTACTATTTATATTCATAAAATATAAATAAATTATTATTTTAAAGACTGGTTTATATTATTATTTTATAATTTATTAATGGTTAACCACGGATTTTCACGTAATGTTTTGTTAAATATTAGGGATGTAATAGCCATATACTTCATAGCTGGCATAACAAATAACAGTGAAAGTAATGGGTCCCTGGGGGATATTATAATCTCTTGGTGTATTGAAGAATAAATCGATATTAAATATGTTTTATTCGTATTTAAATATTAAAAAAATGGGGGTTAAGGAAATTTGAATAATGAAGCCATTTTTTTTACTACCTTTGGCATAAATACATTTGTACTAAACAAAGGTTGTTCTACATTCCATGAAATTAGTTAGAAAAGTTACAAACTATTTTATTAACAATAGAGCTATTTAAGGCCATTGAAAATAAGTACTATTGTCTTAGCTTTTTAGAGGAACACTTCTGATGTAGTAAAATGGAGCAATGTAATAATTTTTGAAAGGCGGCAAGTATTAAAAACATAAATTAGGTACATATTGTTAATAAGGCTGTGGTACTGCATTGTGTGAAAATAGTAACATAAAATATTTTAAATGTAACCTGCTGGAACAAACAAGCAATAGAGAAGGCAGATAAGTTTGAAATGAAGAGGTTATAACATAATTATTATAATGACATACTTGCAAGAGATGTTTTGTGCCTCTTGGATATTTACCTCAAATGAGTTAAAGATCCCAATGTTACAGATTATTACATTACTATTACATTATTATATTAAAACAGATTATACATAGATTATTTCATGTCTCCTGGATAAGGGAATCAGAAGATTCACGATATTATGACTGGATCTTACTTCATATTTTGCACGTTTGGAGCACAATTTTGGTTCAAATATACTATATTTATAAATTATACAGTGGAGTTTGCCTTTTTGCCTGACTCTTAAGAATATACACATAGGTCTCGGTAGTCAAATTCAGTATGAAAAACGTTCACTCCCGGCCTCTATATTCTATTTGGTGGGCTAATGTATTTAGTTAGCCTAGTTGGAGTTTTGGATTGGGCTCTGATCAAGAAAGCGTATACGAGGCTTGAGAATTTTCATTCTGTCAAAAAGCATCTACTTCATTCATTTTTAATCTATTTCTATTATAAGGAAAAAGAGTGAAAATCGAAACTTCTGGTTGTGTCTTATTCTTCAATACACCAATAGTGAAACCGAATCCCTCCAGTTTGTACCAAACTGTTCTTGAGATCCTGTGCGCACGCGCGCACACACACACGCACACACACACACACACGCTCACACACGCTCACACACGCACGCACGCACGCGCACAAACACACACACACACATACACACACGGGCGCGCGCGCGAAGAGGCAAGACTTTTTAGTCCATTTCGACTTATAATATTAAAATTAGCTTAATCACTGAAATAAGCGGCTACTTTCCTGGCCCTCTTTCTTTGTTTTAACATCGGTAATTAGTTCTTCAAAGTATAAATGTATGTAACCCTGATACAGTACAGAGTATCCCTTTCCTTTTCAATATCTATATGCTATATCATCTTATTTCCTTGGGTTATTCAATGCAGGATTTTTTATATTCCTTGCCAGTATCGTATCCCTCATCAGTTAAAAACGGACGCCCAGTACTCTCGACGATTTTCTGCCATTTATGTTCACTTTACTCATTTGTTCCTTTAAATTGTAGCCATCGAGCAAACCTTGCATGTACAAATTCACAATAATTTTGCTTATTGAGTTGAATTTTACAGCAATATTTTGTAAAAAAGATATATATCCAGAATAAACAAACTATTTTGAATTGGTTATTGCTGCAATGTATAATATAGATAATACTATTTAATATTGATTAGATAATACTATTGTTTGTTACACACTATGATGGTAGCTGGTATTTGTGAATGTTGAATTCAGCTACAGTTCACCTTTAGCGCTCGAAAGGGACAATGTCACATACTGACTCATGGAATCTGGTGTTATACTTTTATAAAGTGTTCCTCAAAATTCGGTGACGAAGAAGCTCTAATTGAATACTTCACATTGCCCCGACATCCGAAAACATGTAGACTATGACATATTGTGTAGTTTAGATGGAGAAGTACTCTCATTATCCCATTAGATTGCATCCATTCGGTTTATGTTTTGTATGATATGAGAATTTCATTGTACTTTATGACTTGTTTAAGTGAATACTTATGTACAAAAAGCTATTACTAAACATGTCTGTGGTGTAATAAAATAGTGAACACAAAGGAGTTTGGGCTATTACATCTCAATAAGCAAATAATCTAACTCTTATTTATGTTTTAATTGGTCTGAACCCTTACTTATATAAATTAGATTAGAAATTTAAACTAAAGTATAATACTGACAGTTGTAAAGTTTTCATCTAGGATAATATAGCCATGAATTTGTAAAATATTTTTATACAAAGAACTGTGCAGATTATTACGATAAGACTCTCACCATTGTTGGAAGTAGACTGAAATGTTATTGTAGTTGGACATTAATAGGGCTTATCTGGTAAAGCATTGCTTCCTCCCTTGCACTAAGTTCCTTCCCGGATATAGCAAAATCAGAGATGGAAACCGTATATATTATGTATCGATTGTAATCAGTTTGTTATTTTTTCCAAACAGTGGAAAAAATATATACAACGTAATGACGTAATTGAAATTAAATTATGTTAATCGCAATAAATTACAATATTTTAAACCATAGATTAAGGTTATTTTTATAACGCTCTAGAAATGCACTATTGCAGTATTAATTAAATGTATAATTCAATACCTGTACCTTTAAGTAGTATTGACTATTGTTGATATAAAATGAAGCAATATTTGCTGCGAGTACAAAGAAAGAATCATTTTCCAATTAATACAACATGCTTGTAGAGATGTTTTATTGGAATACAATTTGTAACACTTAGTAATAATTTAGCTTTTTAACACTTGTTTCCAAGAATTATACGCTATCTTCTTCATTATTTCTACAACTTAACATACATGTGTATAGATTACTATTTAGGCTAACTGTACAAGTAGTTATCATACATAAACCCCTGATAACAGAAATTCTAATTTTTGTAAACCACTCAAAATAAATTTAAATAATATATCAATTACAAGGAAACCAAATTCAAGACCTGTGTAAACTTTTAACCTTGCTATAATAGTAACAATTCTTTGAATTTTTTAACACAAAAAATATTTAAATAAAAATGATTGTTTTTAATATTGTTCATAGTAATTGCATAAGTGCATATATATATCTTTTTTGGATACTCATAAAATTATTACATCATTTATTTCCTAAGAGTATGTCCATTAAATTAAAATATTATAGTAAATTTTTGGATATTATTGCTAATCTCAAATTTTATTTCAATTGTAAAATAATTAAAGGTAGAATAGTCAGAGATGATTACGAAATACTCGTACAATGGTATGAACATGGCGAGGCTTTGTTCACTGTGATGAGAGGCAAGCGGAGACAGTGAGCCAACAAATGTCATGTTTTGTGTTCAAGAACAACTGCAATTTCCACAAGCCGCTGTTGGAGAAACACATTACACCTCACATTACGGGTGTTCCTGTATGTGACAAGCCCTAACATGTACGACTGTGCTGATAGTAATATAATCTTATATTTCTGGAATTCTACAAACAAAGAAAGGTTATCGGCCATGGGAGAAGTAACATTTATTTAATCTACTTTTGAGCCACTTCCAAAGATTGACCTTACACCATTATTTTTGTCATGGAGAAGCAGATCTAAATAAGAAAATGTGGCCACATAAACTGGAAGGGATAGTTCAAGAGAATCAGCGGAATCCTGGGTACAAACAGTGTTTTGCTGCCGCCAACATGCGAAAGTTATCGCCACTATTGTGCAATTCACGTGCTGGCCGTTCTCAATAAAAATATAAAGCCACACAGAAAACCTTAATATAGGTTTTAATATAAAATAATCCAGGGCTGTAGATATTTGTAGAATGTATAATGTTTAAATTGTAACAAGTCGTCCGATTATATTACAACCAACAAACCAATTTGTTATAGCATGTTACTACATACTTATACATTTAGTTGATATACAGGGTGAGAATTAAGTCTGGAACCTCTTTTTTAATTTTTCAACCACAATAGAAAGAAATACCAAAGTTCATACATGCTTACTGGTGATAGTAACGCACACATATGCCCAATTACCGAACGGATAATCTCTTTGGGGGACTATCCACAAAGAGTCAGACAAAATTCTTAAATAGCAGCAGCATAGGTCAAGTTTGGTATCAAATTAAAGGTCTTACTTAGCAGAGTACAATACCGCAAACCAGACTTCAAAAGATGAATTTATTCAGTAGATATAGCTATTTGAATTTTAAAACAATTGAACAATGTAAATTATTAAGTATTACAAGTAAACACCAATTTTTAAGTACCTGTGATCAAAGTAAGTGTTCATCAATATAATGAATATTGAGCTCTAGAACCCTAACACGTCGTCTGCCACACGATGGCAGCCATTTCACTTCTATCCCAGATAGAAAATGTAGCTCGCTTCAACTCGTCCTTCCAAAAACTTTACAGTTGACCTTGAGACGAGTGTAAAGTGGTTTGAAAAAACACCGGATGACCCATTAATATAAATGGCTAAATTTTTATAGGCCCATTCACTTCACAGACACAGGAATTAGGAATGCCGTTCAAAATAGTCTGTATTCTACGTAACTATAAACACCATGACTGTAAATAGCTATGTAATTTATACAATATTATAACAAAAACTAAAAAGTGGAAACTTTTCTTTCTGTACGTGTAAATTTGCCAATAAACTGCACAACTACCTCGTCCTAGATGGAGTACCACCTGCAATATCAGTTTTTGACCCACATTCGCGTCAGTCAGAAGCATCACCGTACGTTTCGGTCCAGTTTTTTAATCAAGAAACACCCACCAGTGAGTGACTCAAGGAGCCACGGAAATGAAAAGATACGGATTTTGTACATTCAAGAAGCGGTGGATGGCCGAGTACTATAAGTGGGGAGCATCAAGGGCAACGGTGGTTTTAGTATGTCATAAATAAATAAGGTTATCTAAAAATAACTTTGAAATCTAATTACATGCTAACTTCAGTTTTGAAAAGGAATATTTTGTTAATGAGGTCTAGTACGGTAAAATATAAAAAGTTCAATTTTAATTTATTTACATTTTATATTTTAGGATATTTTATGAAGAGTTTGTTGCAAAATTAATTACAATCCGATGTACGGAAACTAATTTAATATAATTTTTATATTAGTTTAAATTATATTTATTAATATAATACACTTTGAAAATGTTAGGTAACCAGGGAAACTTATTTTAATTATTTATTATAGTACTAGTGTTGTGGAAGGTAAGCTATACAGGACAGTGAAGAAATTAAAGTGCAAGGGACAGTTGCAGAAGCACAAAGGATCCCGTCTAAAGAATTTGCAGCAGAAAAAAAGGAAAAGGAAAACGAACTGATGGCAAAAAATTTGGTAAATATGTCCACGGTAGATCGCAGAATCCAAATGAGTCTGCAAACCTAATAAAATTGGTTGCTTTTCAAAATCCGTCTTCGTAAGCATACATAATCTACATCTAGGAGTGTTTGATGCCATACATGTCTTCAAAAAAGGAAATATTGCAAGATACACGGTTTTTAAAACACTCAGTAATGAATGATAGGTGGCAATAACTTTAGATACATCTGAAACCAAGCCCAGCGCATCGTTACCGATGTAACCCAAAACGCTAGGCAAGTTACTAAAAAAAAATTGAAAGACCAGTGGGTAAGAGTTAGAGGATCCTAATAACCCGGTTATGGAGTTGGCATTATGTTATGTTGCAGGTTAGTGAACTCACGTATAAACGTATGTTTTTATCTGCGATTTCCCGAAATTTAAAAATTTTCCCCACATATGTACGTTTTTCTCAGGAGATACTTATTAGGCTATGACAATAACATTAAATTTGAAACTTTAAACTATTACACACATTTTGAACCTAAGGCATTAAAAAAATTACAACTTTTTAAAAAAATATTGTTTTGTCAAAAATTATCTATAACATATTATAATATTATATATATATAGAAACATTGTTTTTACACTTAACTCTTAGGAAATCCCCAAATAATAATTTCCTAAAGTATTAATGTGATAGGCCAGGAGTTTCCTTAGAGAATGGTACACAATATTTCATAATTATTAGCATTACAAAGATAGGCCGTACTGAACCCTTTTTATAATATACTAATAAATATATTATTCAGTTATTTGACCTGAAAGCAGTCCTACAAATAAGCAATAGGAATAAAGTAAGGAAATGTCTTATATTATTCAGGAATAATTAGGACCAACGAGCCCTTTCAGACACTTAACCAACGAATAGGTGACTTCCGAACACCTACGCAAACAAAATAATGAAATTCCAAACAGCGTTGAACTCTAAAGTTAAACATTAAGGCATCATTTAAGCATATTGAATTTTCACGTCACATCGAATCACTATTGTTGAAATCATAACAAGTCTCACCTGCGAAAATAGGTCAGCGATATAAATATTTCAGAAATGTACTCAATGTTCCTGGGATTACGCTAACATTTCTAGATTGTGTTTATCTTACTGTATTGGAGTCCATGTTAACTTTTAAAAACATTAGAATAGAAAATAATTTAAATGTCATTGGTACGCTATTACAGTATACAAATATTAGACAATATTTAATTTATTCTACTGTCATGGCCTATATGATAAGTTTCCGCCACTCCCATCCATGATGCTAATAGAGCCTCTGACAGAGCAAGTTTTTCAGTTCTTTACATTACGCCAAAAGAATTATAGCTTACCCATATTTGATGCCATGGAAAATTAAGATGCATTAATTTAAGGAATTTCGTAGAACGTTTGATTTTATTATATGCATCAATGCGTTATTGCGCCTGAGGGTAATGATGGTCCCTTTCTGTAAAACCTCCCTAACGTTTGCGGCTCAAAGGGCACAGAACCTTTCCGTATAGTTATCAATCTGTAGCTGCGGATTGACTATCCTTGTGCAGAATTTATTTGAAATCTTAGGTATTTGTCAATAATAGTTTTAAAATTATGGTTTTGTTTTATTCGTAAAACAACTTTGAGACTTGGAAAACTGCATCATGTTTAGTGATGGTAAACACCCGTATAAAATTATGAAATCCTTTTCTTCGTCACAAAAATTAACGTTTGAAAAAATAAAGATTTGAATTAGATGTCAATACTCTTTCCGTCCAGTTGTACGTTTTATTTTACATTCATATTAAACTCACTTCAAGGCACTTCCTCTGTAACTCCTGAATGTCGTCTGAAAAGGCTCACTATATGTTTTACAAGAAATGGTTTTATAGGTTTTATAGTGTTTTTAACTGATAGAAATCAGTTTAAAAAAATTCTCCCGATAGCACAAAGGAATTTTTAAGATAATGTATTTGTTTTATAGAATAATAGAGGCTGAGAAATATGACTTTTTCTAAAGAACTACGAAACACATCCTCCAACTTTTACCCAGAATTCATACATTCTAAAATGGGCTCCCAGGATACATGTATTTTACTTGAAAATATGGCCGTGTAATTATATTACCTAAATAAATTGTATTTTTAATTTTTTTTTTCAAAACATGCTACCTGTGATAAAAATATTATAAAAATTAACATGTAATTCTATAGAGGATATATCTGCTGTTTAACTACACAAATTTGAAGACGCGAACTTAATAAATTTTGTGTTTTTTTTACCGTCGCTGAGTGATTGACGTCCACTGCATGTATATTGCGCAAAAACGCTCGGCGATTATTAAATATTTATGTATAAGAAATTCAATAAGTTGAATATTATTTAAAAAGTTCTACCTTTTCGTTGTGTAATTTTGGGTTACATACATACTATATTGTAACAAACCGCGTTATAGTGATCTATAATTATGTGAAACATTATTTTATACATTTGATATTTTTCAGTAAGTCGAAGAGTCTGTGATTACAATTTCAGAGCTAATGTCTGAACTAAGAGAAAATTATTGATCTAAGACATGAAAGACAAAATGTTTTTTTTTTATTACGTAAAGTAGATCTAACAAGATGAAAAATAAAAATTTGATTTTATAATAGCTTACATATGACTTTTGATTTATGAATATCTCGAGCCTTGGGGAAATACAGGAACATTTATAATATGTAAAAAGGTTTTAATTATTAACCTATTCAAAACTTAAACTGTAAAAACTGTACACTGGAATATTGCACAAATATATACAATACTATAAATTAGACTAAGTCAGCGAGGTGCCTGAGAGTAACACATATCATATTATAACATGGGCATGGTTAACACTGATTGCCACTCACACGTATTCCATATTATCATGTTATATATATATATTCTTAATATGAAAATAAAAGATTCTTAATTTTCATTTTCTGTGTTGATGTTTATTCTGTTCTTATTTATATTTATATAGCCCTATTTATATTTTTGTAATTTCCTGAAGACGGCTTAAACCTGAAATATAGAAACTGTTTAATACATTTGAAGAATTCTTATTGAAGATTATATATATATATATATATATATATATATATATATATATATATATATATATATATATATATATACTATATGTTTACTAAATTCTATATATAAAATTACAGTGCATTCAATATATCACTCATTCATCACTTTCTTCAACTTCCCTATATCTCAGAAAGTTTTTAATAAGCACACATCACCTCATGACTGACACAAAAGAACTCAAATAATCATAAACATTTAAATAATTCCTGGGGTTGAAATGGGGTTTAGCATATTTCACTCACAGAAAACAAGGCACAGTCTTACAGTCTTGAGATTGGTCACTCAGCAGGGTAACTGATTAATCACCCGGTATACTGACGTTAGAGTATTACTCGTGTTATTTACATTTTCAAAGCTACCAATATTATATTTAGTTGGTTTGTATTATATAACAAAGATAGTGTGTCCGTGTTAATTATAGAGTCGTGTTAATTGTACCTTGTTTGCAAGAGAACCTTTATAACTTGTTTTGGATCAAACTTGCACAACGTAGTTATTGCTTTTTTATTACTAATTGTTTCAAAATACAACTAATAAGAAATCGATCATTAACTTTTTAAGTTGTCTAACTTTAAACATCTAAATTGATAAAGTAGATATCTTGCATATTTCAGAAAAAAGTTTTAATTTTAAATTCTTTTAATTGTAAATTGGACGAATAATTATATAAAGACACGTTACAATTTTGAATACATTATGATATATCTCATTTCCTCTATTCACGAAAGATTCTTTCACTCGTCAATGAGGTCGTCGTAATTCACTTCACTAGAAAACAGGCATTGTTGCTAATTCAGAAATCACAGGAGAACTAACCGTGTTTGGCTAGCCTGTATTTTGCAGATACCGTCCCTTCCTCCCCCCACCCACAATCACAGTCGAAAAGTTATGTAGTGTGTGGTCTCGCACCCCATGTGGCATTGATATCATTGTTTAAGCAACGTTATCAACCTGTCATTCTTATTGCCTGCATTTTAAACTTTTTTTAATTTCTTTGTTCATTCATTACGCAAACAAATGTGTGGGGCTGCATCCAAAATTACAATAAGTTTTTGTTCGCGCACGGTAATTTATCTCCAGTTAAACCATAACTTTCTGAAGACTATAACACTTATTTAGTTAATAATATAATAGCCGTTAAAAATACTAGAAAAAATAAAGAAAATAAAAATGTAATTTATAAGTTCATCACGTAAAAAACACTCTGCTTTTTCGTAACCATACAATGATTTGTTTTGATTTTTTGTAACTGAAGAATAGGGAAATATAGACCTCTACACATTACTATCAAAATCTGTGTTCATTTAACGAATTAATTGTTTCCCTAGCGTTTCCAGGAACATCAGTATGAATCCAATTATTTTGTAATGATGCACGTAATGTAGTCGAACTAATAACTTCTAGCAAGTCTCAATACACATTATTTTTTCATTACCTTCAGTAGTTAGGGTATTCTGAGAGTTAGTTGTACAATAAATGTTTACATTAAAAAATAATATAGGAAATGTAGGTGTCGGTCTTCTTATAACAATGCTATATGAAATAGAAAACATTTCAAAACTCAGTTGAAAACTCTTTAATTTCGAGGGCATTTTACTCAGTTGGTGAGTTTATGATGGGTCGCTGGGATGATTAAAACCTAAAATTCTCAAAGACCATAAAAACAAATAAATTTTTCCGGGCCTGTAAATCGTGTGAAAGAAGCGTGAGTGACACAATGTATGTCTGAATGGTGTATTGTCAGTGTGAATGATTAGGTTAGGTAGGACGATTGTGATACAATGTGTGCATTGTCTGTTCACAAATAAGTTTTATTATTATTTATTATTAATATTATTATGAGCATTAATTTTGATACCTTAAAGAATTGAAAATAAGATACTTGTTTAAGATTTTTTAATCGCTCCCCTTGATCTTATAATACTGAAAATCCCTAGAGCACCCATTAAAATTTTGGATTCTATAAACCATATTTATATAAATAATTTTTATTACAATTTTAAAATTAAAAAGCTGATAACATTGTGTACAGTATCTTAGTTGTTTTGCTGTTATTACTGAACTTCTAAAAATCAAATTAAAATAATAATTAAAAAGCTACATATGGGAGGCTATCAATGCTATTAGTATTTCTAATAAAAGTATCGATGTTGATACGAATATAACAAAGAGTAATTTTGTTCATAGTTCAACATGCTATTCAATAATGTAGAAGTGCCCCTCAATAAATACTCAACATTCATACTCTACTGCCATGTAGTGTTTTATTGAAACAATCATATTCTTCGATTGGTTACAACAGTTTATACGTGATATGACACAACTGCACCTTCTAGTGAAATTGTTTCACTATTCAAATTGTAATTGTTAACTCACCAATAATGTTATTGTGAACGTGTTATAGTACTTCGGTGCAGTTTTCGTGTACTAATATGGGTTAGTAGATCTTTCTGTAGATTGAATTATACGTTACAATATGTATACCCATCCAAAGTACAACCAACATACACTGTTACACCGCAACGAGTTTGTGGCTTCCACATAAGGAAAGGCAGTTGAGAAAGACTCGAGGTCCTTGTCAACGATTACCGTAAAAGAGAACGTACTTTAAAATAATCCTATACATTCCTGTCTTCAATATTTAATAATATGTTTACAAACTTAAGAAACTGAAAGAGTACATATTATTTTACTTGATTAGTAAACAATATATACCGACACATATGTATACTTTTCAGAATTAACTAAGTTATATCTGTAAACTAAAACATTGTTCCCTAAGTGACCGTAAATACTGGCTTGACATTAAGACATTCCTACCAGCGTGACATCAATTGCGCAAAGTCTACACAAGATATCTTTGTTATCAGCACATCTGGTGACATCCTTATTATGCTCGTACATTTTTATATAATTTAGCCACTCCCTACTCTAGTCAACCATATACGAGATAATATTTTCAGAATTCGCCACCGGCGTTTTTTTAAGGAAAGTTATATAAGGACAGTGCAATCTCTATAAAAACATTTAATAAACGCTTTATAAAATAAAAATAACCGTTATAATGATTACTTGTATTCGGGATTAGTCCTGAATCATTACATTACCATGCATAGGAATTTGAGAACTTATACAATTAAATTGAATCCCTACAATTGTAAAAATTTATTACTGGATTCCAAGATACTATATGGATATTAAATTACACCTTGCGTTAAGTTTATGTTTTTAGAATATTTTTATAATTTTTGTAGAGATTACTTTACAGTACAATTAAAAACACGTGATTCCCAATATAAAACCAATCTGACTAATAGGGTTTGTTGAATATGATAGCGTTGATAATTCATTAAACCCAGAGTTAATAATATAAATATAACTTTGCAGAGTCAAGTATATAAGGTCCGTTCGTTAGTTTGATATTGAGTTATCTCGTAAAGAGATAGACAGGGAGCATTTTTTTCATTGACCAACACAAGACTTAAACCCTGTACCAGCCTTGCGGCATTCCAGAGTGGCAAATTCAATATTTTAAATATATGGGTCCTTTACAATTATCTTTGTCAATCTTCTTTCTTCTTGTTACAATTCAGTTTTCTTCTTAATCTTCTCTCTTCCTCTTCTTGATCTTCTCGTCTTTTCTTCTTTCTTCTCCGTCTTCGTTCGTAGATTTATTTTTCTTACTATCTCAGTCTCTTTCATTTGCTTTTCTCGATCAATTATACAGTCTCTTTCTCACTTTTTTCTGCTGCTCAGTATTATGTCATTATCGGGTTTTTTCTTTTGGTCAAGTGTTGAGTGTTTGGGTCAAGTTTTTATATAAAATTTCTTGCAGCTTTATTCATACTATCTTGTTCTTTTCTTGTTATTTTTGTACCGTCTTGGCCGTTCTCTGGATTCTTATTGCCCTCTGACAGTGGGTAGCCAGGTCTTCGTTACCCGTCCCTAACTTTCGGGGAGGTGGGGCTTTTTCTTTTCTTGTTCATAATTTCTTGTTCTTGTCCTTGTTCCTGCTCTTGAATCAGGTTTCTTGTTCGTAATAGATAGCATGTCATTTTAATAAAACTCTTCCGTTATTGTAGGCTTACCAGTATAATCTTAATTGTTGTTCTTGTTTCTTGTTCTTTTCTTGTCATTGATTTTTGTTCTTGTTCTGCGGTTCCTTATACTTGGAGTGTCTCTATAATAAAATGGTTCCTGTGTTTGTGGTCTTACCAGCAGGACAGGGAGCAAGAACAAATGAAATCTTTCCAGCCCCACACGTTACAGGCTTCGCTAACGTTCAAAAAGAATTGTGGCCGAAAATAGTATCGCCATAAAATAGTTTCTTCAATAAAGCTTTTGTATATACAAAATAAAACAATCACATTGTACTGTTTAGCTACGATCCGCCATATTATTAATAATTAATACTCATATATTACAAAAGCTTTCACCATTAAACATAGTAGTTTAATCAATATTATATACTTATTTAAATATCTCCCACGACAACAAGTTTACGGTTCCACTGAACCATTAACTAGCTATGGTTATAAGTCAGCGAGGGTAGATGGTATCTAGATTTGTGATGTGATAAGTTACCCCTCGTTTGTACTACACGCAACCAAACAGTGGGTCAACCCCTAACACGCTGGACTCTTTTTTCACACCTACTGAGAAATAACTTCCTCTAAAAATACATTTATTTGTTTCAGTTAAACGTTTAAATAAATTGCCTTTTACGATTGTAACTATTAAATATTTCCAAACACTCCTTTTAATATATACTCGTAACCACTTTCCCGAACATAGAAACACTACTCATTGTTTCGCTGCAAAATATCCAATATACAGGGTGTACATAAAGTCCTGCACGGGTATAATATTTTCTGAACGATAACAGATAAATAAACAAGATTTGGTACATATCAATACTACACCTAAAAATCTACTTTTTGAAGGAACTATCAGTTTTCTGTAATATCATGGGGACGTCCCGCAAGGAGTCAGAAGGAAATCTTAAATAGGAGCATAGGTCAATATGGGACATCATTTTAAAGGGCTTATCTAGCAGAGTTTAATGCCGCAAAACGCACTCAAAAAGATTGATCCAGTACAAAATGGCGGCTGTTCAAAGATTTTACTTGGTTACATTTTATTAGGTAGCCATAACCCCAGTAAAGTAAAACTGCAACCAAACAAATACTGCAGCTAACTACTACATTATGCTTGTCAGTTGTACAGAAGTGAATTATGACATTAGTTATCCTCAAGGGTTACAAATTTGGTCCTAATATATTGATAACGGGGAAAAACCTGATAACAGTAACAATTAGAAATCTCTTATCTTTGGGTCGCAGTTAGGACTTTCCTATTAGCCAGTCTATTCATAGTAGGCTATTTTAGTTTTCTTGTTTTAGTAGTGCTGTCCAATCCATTTTATCAGTGCGCTTTAGTACAAAAAGAGTTTATCGTATTGCTTGTAGTTCTTCAACTATACTATGTCGCTTGACGAACGTGAACGTAAAACACTTCTTATGATGGTTGGTTGGGGAAAATAACAGATGATCACACGAGGAAGCATGCCATTTATTTAATGACTACTGTCACGAGAGGCAGCCAATTTCTAGAACAACTGTTCAACACTTTATGGAAACAGGAAGTGTTTCCGAATGTCATAAGTCGCTGAGATTTCTAATTGTTACTGTTATCAGGTTTTCCCCGTTATCAATATAATAGGACCAAATTTGTAACCCTTGAAGATAACTAATGTCATAATTCACTTCTGTACAACTGACAAGCATAATGTAGTAGTCACCTGCAGTATTCGTTTGGTTGCAGTTTTGCTTTACTGGGGTTATGGCTACTAATAAAATGTAACCAAGTAAAATCTTTGAACAGCCGCCAATTTTGTACTGGATCAAAACTTTTTGAGTGCGGTTTTGCAGCATTAAACTCTGCTAGATAAGCCCTTTAATATGATGTCCATGTTGACCTCTGCTCCTATTTAAGATTTCCTTCTGACTCCTTGCGGGACGTCCCCATGATATTACAGAAAACTGGTAGTTCCTTCAAAAAGTAGATTTTTAGGTGTAGTATTGATATGTACCAAATCTTGTTTATTTATATGTTATCGTTTCCGAAAATATTATACCCGTGCAGGACTTTATGTACACCCTGTATAATTGATAAAAATAATGAAAAATATAATTCATAGGGTATGGAATTTGTAAATAATCGTTTATGCATATAACAAGAATATGTTATAAGAATAGTTTTTAAATATTTTAGGTTTGATTTCCTTCTGAATAATATTGTGCATAAGGTTTAAATACAAAACAACCATGGCACATGGAGTCTTGAATAAAACTTTTCTGTCCATAACAAGATTATGTAATATATATAATATGTGATATCTTTATTTCATATCCTTAGAATAACTGTTTGTTTAAAGTTTAAATATACGTTCTTATGTTTATAGCATTCAATAACACCAGGATTAATCGTTCTATGCATAAATGACTTCTCACATTGCATCATACTTTGTTTTAACAGTTTAGGGAATACTGGGATGTTTGTTTGTATTCTATTTGTATTATATTATATTTTTAAAACAAGGTGAGTAGACCTTCTGAATTATAGTCATCGATACAATTTACAAAATAATAACGATTATAAAAATAAACCTATACATGAACTGCCTTTTAAACCAGCTAAATAATTATTCTGATTATAATATTATAACTCACATAATATTCAAACTAAAATTTTGTGTGTAATATTTTTAGTACGATTTTAATTTAAAAACAGGATGTAACATAATTATTGTTCTATCCGTGTGTCAATAGTTAATGCGTTTTTTATATTAAATAATATGGGCTGGGTATGTTACAAAAATTACTTACAGTCATTGATAATTATATAATATAATTCATTCCAATCTAGTAATTTCAACATAACGTTTTATGACCATCTAAATGGTATAAGCTGGTAGTCACAATCGCAAGGACACATGGAAGTGCTTGACACATTCAGGAACACACATAATGTGAGGTGTAATGTGTTCCTCCAACTGCGGCTTGTGGATATTGCAGTTGTTCTTCCACAGAAACACGACATTTGTTGCCTAAAGTTTCCGCTCGCATACCGCAAGTGTGCAGGCAGACCATAGAAAGCTTTATGGAAATTATTTCCTTATTATAACAGATCTGTGTCATTTCTGAAAATAGGATACATGTAACTTTTATAATAATAAGTTGTGGAACTGTTTGTACAATTTTCCTAATTCAAACAAATGTAAACAGACAGTAACTCTATAAACGTGTATAATCACAGATTATTAGAATCATTGCCTCCATCTATTTGCTATATCAGGATAACTGTTAAGAAAAAATGGATACTATTTTTTAAACAGTTTACCGTTAGGCATTCCTAAGTTTAATAAGAAATTTTCTAATTAATTCAGCATAAATTCAAGTGAATTAATGAAATAGACAAATTATAGCGATTCACGCTTACTTACTAGTATGGGGACCTGCACAGGTTTCAAAATTAAAAATTCAATTATGCAATAATAATCGAAGTAAGAAGACATATAAAAATTATAGTTGCCACATACTAATTATTAAATGAAATTTATGTTCTAGTTAAATTGATCGTTTACACGACTATAAAATGATTTTCCTAATGAATCAAGGTGCATTATTTAAAATAATAAATCAAAAGCAGTAATTGTTACTTACTTCGATTAATTTTCGTTATTTCGCATGCTAAATCAAGCATTTGGTATTAATTCGGATCAATGAACATGAAATACAGAGAAAACCTGTATAAAGGAATATTCTCATAGAACACTTAAGTTTTAAGAGATGATATGAAACTTTATTATATATTATACATTTGGTTAAGTGACATACAGCATTAAACTGAGCCACAGATTTATCCCACACGGCCACATGTTGTGCTGCAGTAATGTACTCTTCACGACCAAATGTAACATCATGGTAAAAGCTGTTTCCTGTTTTACGACGCGTCTACTAATATAACGTAACACACATCAAGGGAGATGTAATGTCAAATAAAACAAGCATTCTGCGCAGAGTACAATCTAAAAGTGTTTGGTGGAAAATACAACACAGAGCTATTTCCACATTTACTCTTAAGCTACGATTATGTTTGATATACAAGACAATTGACTTTAGTGTGAAAAGTAATGAAAATACTGTAATTACTGCAGCAAATTTCAAAACTTATTTAGTAACATACGCTATATTCGTGATTTTTTTGCTTCATTTTATGGTAAACAGCGTTTCTTGTTGTTCTGATATTAAAGATGAAAATCCTAACTAATCAAGGTACTCTGTGACTCTAAAGCCAATTTATATATAAAACAACCGTTCCTATGGACTTGAATCAATCTAGAGAAGGATTTGTAATCCTTTAGACATGAAGTTTGATCTACATTACTTACATTGAGAATCAAGTAACAGATGTTTAAAAATATATATTATACATTGTTGACGTAACAAATATTTTATCATGATCCTAAAAGGCAGTTTGGCCATAATCGAAATCCGATTTTTCTATGAGTTGTTGTTATTAGCTCACTTTTACAGAGAATATTTTATTATCTTTATATAACTATATTAAGAAAGAAATTGTAGGAATATTTAATTGATTACGCAAGATTGTATGTTCATACAGCAAGATGTTTTTAATTGAACGCTTCAACTTTCGTATTAGTTAAGGATTGATTGCAATTGAAATTTATTATTCAACAGTGAAAATAATGGTGATACATCAAAATTTCATCAAGTTTTTAGTAAATAATATGTGGAAAAAATAATTTAACAATATTTTTCACTTCAGATTTGTGCCAACTGTAACAGGAAGTGATACACATGGTAAATACACGTTTTCTGCAAAGTATTCAATCTGTTTTAATTCAAATCCGCTTACCGCAAAAGGGAATAATTGAATTTAATTCTGAACTAAACTTGAATATGTTATTTTATTTAAATAAAAAAAATGCTTAATCTTCATTTTTTCCCAATAAGTTAGCTCTGATTTAAATTATTTTGTAAGAAAATCTGAACTGAGAAAACGTTATTAGACATTTTTTTAATACATATTTTATTTTAGAAGTTTCAATGAACTGTTGTATTATATAAAACCTTCACTACCTCAGTAATTCGAAAAAATAGTCTCCTACCTAATATTCTCCAATAAGTATCATTAAATTAATTTTAAAAACTGGAAACACAATTTCAAATAATCTAATCAAAATATTATATAAAGAGATTTTTTAGGTTTAGCGGAATTTTTCTACAAGTCCAGAGTAGATTTCGTTTGCAACACAGCGTGTGAGTGGAATGATGTCAAACGAGTTATTGCTCAAAAGGAACAGGAGTTATCTTCTTTACTAAGATTGGTCGGGCTGGAAAATGAGATCTTTTCTGATGTTGAACATTTTTTTAAAGTACGTTCTCTAATTTTAGTCCGTGGCGACCGTGATTTCCTAGTGCTGCTGTGCCGTGGGTAACACGACATGAGTACTTGAGTTTGTTTGCGTAACGGAACTAAGTGGCAGTTAAAATCAATTCCAACTAACTGTTTAGTGGCTTTAAATTAACTCGCCAATCGATTCGGAAGAATTAGCGATCTGAGAGCACTTTATCAAAGGTTTCCTCATACTTAAATTTATTTTTGATTAATATATCTAGAAAGGCCACAATTTAAGATCAAATAAATGTAGATGCTACTAAGCTGCGGTGTATTATATACGACGTTATCTTGAGTCTTGTTCTGTACTAGTGAACTTCAATGTAATCTCACTGTGACCGTCAAAGCACTATTATGTTATAATTTTCCTGAATAGGTCTTTGAGATTTGACGATTGAAGAAATAACTATTTAAAAAGTACTCTTTCCAACATGACCATTATTATCTTATCCATTCCAGTGTTCCTTGCTACAACATTATCCAGGGTACGAGGGACGCATCTTTTGGCACATAAGCCCAGTAGCCGGCTATACTCAAGCCTCTCGCTCATTTCTTTCACGATTTGCTCTGCAGACAGGCAGACAAACGGGGCTACAAAAAAAATTAACTCCCGTCAAATGCACCATAATTGATCTTAATATCGCTTATATAAAAATAAAACGCGATTGCATTGATAGGCTGAGCGTTAGTGAGGAATAAATGTACATTTTTTAGTTGAGGAATTTTAAATTTTGTACACTTAATTACTACTTAGACATTGATCAATAATCTATATTCTTGATGCAAAGAGGAAAGTTATAAGTACAAGATTTACTTTCTAGTATTTAAATAAGTCCTTTAAGTCACGTAGATAAAAGGTAAAACACTTATGAGACAGAAAAGGTAATCTCAGTTTTGTATCCAAAAACAAAGTCTGACAACGATTCAGTTAAAACATTACATAAGTCGAAACATATATATCACCTAAGAAATCATAAGGAGTATTGCATATTTTAAAATTCTATGAATTAAACTTGTTAAATAACATGAAAATCGATGGAATTTGAAATATATCTTACAGAGAAATGTTTATAGAATTTTTCACTAGAGAGTGCAAATATAATTGCTAGGTTGACCAGGATTCTAATTATTGAGATTACTGTAAGGGTTTTTAAAGAGTTTTGGTTTAAAAAGTGTATTTTAAATTCTTACTTTAATTATCCAGTAATTAAAATCAAAAGTCAAAGTCAAAGTCAAAAAGTATTTATTTCTTCATCAAAAATTATTTACATTTAGTTTACATGTAATTTTCTTAAGTGAATAGAATATACTACAATAACTAGTTACGTTGCTGTAAATCTCTATAAAATAAAACTTAGAAATTAATTCCCAAACTAAGTAAGAACTTGTGTTTTGAGAATGAGTTTTTGTACTGTACCGCATTGTTACTTATACTTTATAGCTTAATTACAACAAACTAAAAAGGATATCTATCAAAATAATTAAAATTTCTGTAGAAATAAATATAAAAATATTTTAAAATTAAAATTATTAATTGATTAAGTTTTTAATAATTTAAAAAGAATATACTACAGATTTGTTTGGTTTACATGGGAGAAGACTATGGCAGTTGCAACCAGTTGCAGACTCAATATCTTTGGTGGCCTTGCCTCTGACTTCCTCCCAACTCTTACCATCAAAGAATATCGCTGTATCATCGGCAAAGAGATAAAGCTTACCCGTTATATTTATTTTAGCAAGGTTATTCGCGTATATGAGGAATAATGTGGGGGCCGAGCGTACTCCCTTGAATGACGCCGTAATCTATGGTGGTTTCCCTACTATTGACGCCATTAATTGTAACAAACTGTTTCCTATTTTCTAAATAAGATTTAAACCAATTTAATGAATTTCCTTTAACGCCAATTAACTCTAATTTACTTAACAGTTTGACCCTATCTACCGAATCAAACGCTTTTACGAGATCCAGAAACACCAACAGACAACGCCTGTTGCTACTAACATCCTCGTTGATATCTTTATTCAAACAAAAAAGTGCATCTGCAGTGTTTCTAGATTTTCTGAAACCATACTGCGAGTCTGTTAAAATATTATTGGTATTTAAATACTCAGTTAACTGTTCGTTTACTATCTTCTCAATTACCTTAGTGAAAACGCTCAATAATGATATAGGCCTGTAGTTAGAATTTGATTGTATATTCATTTGATTTATAAATTGGTACCACTTTAGCAATTTTGAACGCGTTGGGAAATTTTCCAGAGCGGATGCTTTCGTTTATTATATGTAGCAGCGGTTTCCCCAATACACTTAAATTGTCTTTTAAAAAGGAAGCAGATATTCCGTCATAGCCCGGAGCTGAGCCACCACGTAGTTGGTTGACGTGCCGTTGTAAAGTCATCCTCCGTGACAGTGTAAAGGTCGAGTAAGTCGCATAGTCAGTGTCGTCTACTACAGGTGGGCCGCTTGAAATCAATCGCATTCGCCAGAATTAGAACCGACTTGAGAGAAATATTGATTAAATTCTTCTGCTACCTTTAACTTAATTTCTCCTGATCCTACTATTTGATTAGTTGTAAAATGTTCCAATGGAAATATATTTTTTTTGTTTTTTCTACCCGCAAGTTCGTTGACAGTTTTCCAAAAGCTTTTTTGGATCATACTTTGCTTCGTTGAGTTTTTCTCTATAGTATTGCATTTTAAACATTTTTAATAATACTATTCAACCTGTTTCTATATCGTAAGTAAACAACTTTTATATTATTGTTAAAGGGTTGCGATTTAACTACCTTACTAAGCTTTTCTCGTCTTCTTATAGATCGTACTATTCCTTCAGTAATCCAGGGTTTTATAGGTCTTAAAAATGCAGGTTTTACTTTCATGGATTTTTTTGATTTTTCTTAAACAAACACTTATAGTTCCAAAAAATCTGTTGGTAGCGGTATTCAAATCGGTAGCTTCCGTAACACCTGCCCAATTGCTGTTATTTATCTCTGCGGTTAATTGTTTTTTATCTATACAAGTACTACTGTTAAGTGTCCTGCTAGCATTGCTTCTATTAAATTTTACTTCTAAAAACACTGCATAATGGTCTGTTATGTCTGTTTCGATCACTCCAGTCTGTACATTTGTGAAATTATCGTGATATATGAAGACGTGGTCGATGCAGGTTTTACTCTCTCCCACTACTCTTGTTGGTTTGTCAATCCCACACATAAACCCAGCGTCATACAAACACATCCAGGTAGCGTTCAGTCTTGTTGTCAGTAAGTATCAAGTTAGCATTAACATCCCCCACTAGTATATACGTCTTGTTATTAATCATGTCCCCATAGTAGTTGTTTAGTGCTGTAGTAAAATTGTCAAGGTCACTATCGTGTGTCCTGTACACTGTAAGTAGGTTGCATTGTTTGTTTAGATAAGTAAAGTCCAGACTCATACCGTACACATCACCAAGCTCTAACTCTCTCACAGACACACTCACTCTCTCACTCACATACACCAATACGCCATCATTTTTGTTTTTTACTTTAGTACTTGAATAAACGTAATATCCCTCTAACTGAATCCCCAACCCTGTTCCGCCAAGCCAGTCTCCCCTAAAATTATAAAATCAAACTGTGTTTTAAATTTGGTTTAAGTGTATTAATAGTGAATCAAAATTTTTATTGTAGCTTCTAATATTAAGATAAAAAACCTTAAAACTTTGTTCCTCTGAGGAAAACACCAGATCAATATTTTGAAACTTTTCAACAGAATAACAATTTAATTTTCTATACTCTTCAACCTCAAGGTCAAAAATTGTTCATTTATGAATAAAAATAATTAAGAAAAAATGGGGGGAAATTAAAAAAATGTTTCAATAAACAGAAATATAAAATAAAAGAATCATTTTCAACCCACCCGCCCTGTTCTAGTTCTTATATTATCTATGTACATGTTTTATATTAAACTGAAATGTAAACTTAATTTTAATTTAAAATACATCAATGAAAAATAACTTGTTTTCCTTCATAAAATTGTTAGACATATTGATAGGAGTTTTAATAAGAACAAACGAAGTGTCCTATAAAAATAAAATGCAAAGAAATTTAATTTGTGCATATATGTTTATAGGGTATGTTAAATAGAGACGTTACAGTAAATAATCCAATTAGCACGAAATTACGAGTTACTGTATTATTAAATATGCTTGAAACTGGGTTAACCATATTATACACTAGGACTTACGAAATAATCAGATTGTGGCCCTACATATTTATTACTATAATAATTAATATAGGCAATAGTTTCCTATTAGTGATAATAAACATTATTTAGTAAGTTATAACTTTATAATTTTATGTAACTATTATATGATTACATACAATAAGAATTACATTACACTTAATAAACAATGGGCAAGATTAAATACACAGTTCCTTTATTAGTAATCAAATCATACTAAGAATGCAAAGCATAATATTGTGCAAACATCTCCTATTACACGAATAATGATGGAAATAAAATAAGTGTAACCTTTTAAACTAATTTTTATAAAGATTATAACATTAGCTTAGTTTAACATACACACCATTGTAGAGTAAATAAAACTGATGTACTAAAAATCATATTTTAACTAGATATGTAAATTATTAGTAGCATCCTATCCTTATACAGGTTTTGTGTTCTTTTCAAATTTTGGATAACTGCTACTTGTATTTTGTATGTATTCAATCAATAATGTATTCTATTTTTAGCTGACAGTATTGTTACCACTCTTAATAATATTTTTTTTAAAGTAAACATTTTTTAGTAAAATAACGTTCCAACAATAGTAAAAAAAACACACTAACTATGGTTTTAACCTTTATTTTTAAAATTTTCCTCTTAGATTTGTTTTTCTGCCACAAAAAAATTAGGGTTTTAATTAGTAAATTACACTCTGAACCGTAACACTGGATTTGCTGTGTATTCAAAATAGTTTGTTTTATATACGTTAAACATATATAAGTATAAAAAAACCATTTTTCAACCTTTAGTGACCCCCTTCAAAGGCTTCAAAAATAGTTACACATTTATATCTATATACATTTTAAGTTACGTGACGTTTGAAATTTGAAAATGTTGATATTGATTTTTATAATTGGTTACTATTAAAATTTACTCCAGTATCTTCTAAACATATCTTACTTTTTAACTCTAGTTGAGCTGGGTGATGCGTCCATATGGTGCCTTAAGGTGTCGTGTCCGAGCCACCGTACGCCGGTGAGGTGTCATCTGGTGCCGTGTTGTCCTCAGATGTAGTTGTTCGTGGTCCCGCAGCTACCATGTTGGCACCCTCGCAGTCCTGCACTCTCACAGCTTGCGAGTCTGCTGTCTTGCGTACCAGAATCTTGCCGTCACTCACCCAGGCGTAGGCGAGCTTCTTCTCTTTGACCAGGGTCTTCGCGTGTCCTAGAAGTAGTCTGTTGTGTGCCGTGAGGTGTTCATTGACGTACACAGGGGCTTGCTTGAGTGTCGGGGACAGGTCCGTAGTCTCGATCTTCTTCCTCTTGGCTGCGGACAAACCACACGGCTCTGGTGTATCTTGACACAAACTGTATTACTATGCCTGGAGCCAAAACGTTCTTAGTGGGTCTCGACAACCGGTGTGCTATAGAGATGTCCTCATTTGTATGATTCACACCCAGGGCCTGGGCGACCATTCTCACTACATTGTAGATATCCTCATTACGAGAGTAAGGGATTCCTCTGACTTCTATGTTTCGCTTTCTCGAATACTGCTGAATTTCGTTAATTTCATTTTGCATGCTGCCAACCTTCTTGTCTAATAGGGCGTTTTTATTGTATAATTCTTTACATTTAACTTTCAGGTCTGCATTTTCTTTTTCAAGCGTAGTTAATTTTGTTTGTACTCCATCTAGCGTAGTGCTGATATTTTTGAGTGTAATTTCAAGTGCAACGAAACTCTCTTTATTTTCTTTGCTGTTTTTAAGCATTTCTTGTTGTATAGATTTCAGAATACTCATAGCTGCTGTATCCTCCAGACCGGGGCATGTAACCGCTGGCACCTCCGGCTTGCAGTCCTCACACCTCCACTCCTCAATCTGCTTCTCTGTCTTACCCTCCAACTTAGCCACCGTTCTGACACGACAACACGCCACATGAAACTCCTTTGCACATTTCTCGCACTTAATAACTTCTTTGCGATTTGATATTAACCGTTTACACTTACCGCAAGCCATAGGTTACGCCTTTCGAAAAAATTAATGCGAAAAAATAAAATATGTCTGACACACCTCCACGCTAGTCAGTAATACACTTGTTATGAAAGAAACAATAAACTTGTTAAAAATTATCACTTGTAAAAAAATATTACTTGTAAAATTGTTATAATATCACTTTACATGCAGTTGCATACTATTCATCAGGAAAGAAACGGGCAGGTAGGTTGAGCAAACCCTATCAAGCGGAGCGGCTTATCATACGACCTTCCGACTCAGTGGCCAGATAAAGACTTTTTATTAAAATAACATTGTAATAAAAAGTCCTAAAAACTCTCTCTTACATTTAATGACCAATATTTAGTAAAAAAAAAACTAAGGTAATACTAAAAAAAACTGATATTTACAATACATAATCACTCAGCATTATTAAATTACTTTAGCAATCTATATGGGTCATCTTATAATAAAAATCTGAAAGTGAATTTGTTTTTGGTACACTTTCACACATGAACTATTCAACCGATTGTACTGAAATTCTACATTTATATTCTAAGTGTCTCTTTTGAGGATATAGGTCTACTCCTATTTCGAAAACCTCTCCGGACTATGCTCCACTGGTCTCTAAAACAGCAAAAAATTCCATCTTTGTCTCTGCTGTTGCATTACAGCAAGCAAATATTAGTAATTGAAAGAGCCTGTTAAATGTAATGAACTGTTCTGTGTAAACATTGTTTATGACACCACAACCACGTGTTTAATGAATTTAACCACTATATCCTATTTGTTTCAACATATAGTGAGAAAGCAATAGAGTAAGCTTGACAGTAACGAAAAATTCTTATTTTAACCTTTTTCACAAAAGCTGTTGAGCACGGAGTAAGAAAACATGTAGATAATAAAATTATTGTTAGTAAAAATATACTTTTAACCGTACATTTGAGAAAATATTATGCAGTGCTTGATCTATAATATAATATAGGTATAAAAGATATTTCAATTTTTAATACAGATTTTAAAGAATGTTATAAAATCCATCTTGGGTGCCTTTTGACAGAATTAGGCTTTTTAGACCTGAGAAAAATACGAGCCCGGAGTAAATTACATTGGGCTTAAATATAAACTGTTGACAGATTTCCTTAATATTTGTAAAATGGCAAACTCAAAATTGGCGTCAGAAATAAAATTCACTCAATCCCGGAGTGCTCATACACGTGAAAAGCCTAGGAAAGTATGTGTGAAGCCGCGGGTAGCTGCAATTTGAATCAAAAGACTAACACTAAACGCAATTTCTGAATGATATAAAATCTACGAAAGACACTGCGTCCATTTTCACTCCATCATATTATGACATATATGCGTTCACTAAGAATTAAGAAATTCGACATAAGGGTTTATTGACAATGGTCTAAAACAGTTCCAGACCTTTTAAATTCGTTGGAACTTTTCAATAAAATATACGGAATTTTAAATACTATTGAGTGCAGAGTAATCCGGGGTAACGCTATTTAGATAACGCTCTATTGGCTTAAATTTTTTTAACTTTACATACAATAATTTGCAAAATTTAGATGAATAAAAATGTCCATTAAATGTAAAAAGTGATGTACATGTACGAATTTGTGTGTATTTAAATGCTCTATATGTTCGTAACATTTTACTCAACATCTTACGTCAAGAACTCGCAGATGGTCTGAATTCTTTTGGGGAAAAGCATTTTCATTAAACGTATACCCCTGCGTGTACGAACTTTTTTGGTTTCAGATCAATACTTTGCTTCCTATACCACCATAGGTACATAGGTTATATTGCCTCGCATACCGAAGATACTTTTTTAAATGAGTGTTTTATCCTCAGATGAGTAAACTTTGTAGTCATAAACGTCCTACGTATGTATAGCTACAGTATTTTATACTTTAGTTTATCAATAACCTTAAATTATTATCAGTAATTAGATTCCCATACGCTTTGAGTGTCCATAAGAGATACTTTAAAAAGCAATGTGTTTTTTTTCAAACCTTGTTAAAGATTCTAAAATAATTTTACTAAAAATAGCATAAACCTCTCTTTGAACAAAACATGTGGTATTATAAATTGATCAATTAAGGAATACTATATCTTTGTACGCCTGCTTTAACTATTATTTTAATATTTATTTTGAATTTTCCTGTATTTTTCTTAGGAATAATAAATAATATTGTGCTAATACTCTAATGAAATATGGTTTACTAGAATTCTTATCCAATAAGATTACAACAATCGGTAATGCAGTTAACCATCATACCAAAATACAGATTATTAGATTATAAGTCAATTGCTTTAATTGTACTTATAAATGTTTAGGAAACCTTTGTCATCCAGAAGTTATTTACTTTACTTTAGGATATCGACAAAACAAGAGCACCCTCTGCCAACGCACAATGGAAAGGGTGGTTGGGAGGGTGGGCGACTCGGAGTCACCCTAGATTAGCCCAATTTATTCAGACAACAGCCTTAGCTTGTTTTCAGACCTTTTTGTCTTTCACTTCTTATTTCTAGAAAAGCCACCGTCAATTTCAGATCCAAAACCCCAGTAAACTTACACCTCTTATTATAATTACACTTTACTTATTATAAGTTTACTATAGGTTTTTTGTACAGTTAGTAGACAAGGATTTAATTGATGCGTTTTGTAGAAAATGAGGATTCATGCTACTAATTAATAAATTTTATAACTAAAAATGAATCACTATACATGTTGAAAAGCGCTAATTTTGAGAACGATTCGACCTAGTCGGATAATTCTATGAGTATTCATTGTATATGAAGTAGGTTTTGATGAGGAGAAAACCCGTAAAATCTTCCTGAAATATTTTTATAAATTGTTTAAATAATTATAATATTTATGGAAATTTTTTCTAAAATTGAGTGACCTTAACTGCTGTTGATACATTCAGCTGAAGTCCATTCAAGTGGCAGAAACCTATGCTTACATTTAAATTTTAGGAAATATTAAATGTAAAATCTTGATCAGATGTATTATTTATAACGCACAGACGACGTTACAATTTAAGACTTTATTTGCATACTGCACCACAGATAAATTTAAAAATATAATTAAACGCTGTTACAAAACTCACCGTAAGGGACAAAGCTGTGAATTTTTGCATGAAGGATACTCGAAACTGGCTCCCTTGACATTGCGTATAACATTTTTACTGTAGCTCAAGGTAAAACAAGGGAAGGCATACTCTTTCACTTATACTGGGAGTATAACACAAGCAACGTAATTACATCTTTCGGACCTAAGTGGTTGATTCAAGTTTATATAATGCACTAGAGTAAAAAATAAAACCAATTATACGGCTAGAAGCTGGCCGACTTTCTAGACACCGTGATAAAGCTCTTTTATAATGAACACTAACCTGTCTTAGCGAACTATTAATTACCAGACTACCGTCCGAAAAAATACTTCCATTGCCCAAACCCTATAAACGATTATTTAGAAATGTTGCATAAAGATGGTCCGGATATCCCTATTTACAGAAAGCAGATTCTTCATAACCGAAGTAGGCGTTTTAGTTCCAAGTATATAGTATATTTTCCTCATAATAGCAAATCTAACTGAACTAATGAACTGGAAATATGTTATACTGAAAAATAAACGTTTTTTGGGCAAAGGAGATTTTCGATACATGTACATATTGTTTTAATTGGGACATTAAGTCAAATTCAAGTACATTACAGTTAATAAATCTAATGAGTTTGAAGCAGACCATTTTTTTTAATAATTACTTTTCCTTCATGTAATTTACGTATATTTTATCGCGACATTAATGAAAATAAATTATGGCAGTGGAAATACCTCATACTGGGAGTAGATAAGGAGGAAATGATTTCCGTTTGACCTAAGTGGGTTTCATAGGCCTAAGTATTTATATTCTTGTTTGGGATCAAAAGAAATTTTCTGCTGTGTGGTACAGTTAATTCCAAGCCAATATGCTCTTAAAAGGGCCAAATTTGATATAAGAGTCGATCATAATGTCGCGTACTCTCTCATCCTCCTATCCATACACCATGAAATATTACGTGCCTAATATTGCCTATTTACATTTATAAATATAATAAGACTCCACCATAATATAAAAACTACGCCCATCGACCTTGGATATTAGGTGCAAAACCGTGGGTTACTGCTAGTTTTGTGATAAAACTATCCAGTTTTCCAGTGGCAATGAAAAACGTGTTATGTGTCCAGATGTAGCCCTCAAACTTATCAAGGTGCCCTGCGTTACGCTCTGGACAAAGGTATAACACTTTAGAGTTGCGATTTATTCAGTTTTTGTTTTGTTGGCTATTCGCTGAGAACCTCAATGTGGGTCATGTCTTGTCACAGTAAGTTTGTTAAATATCAGTTATTTATTATTAGGTTTAAATAATGTTGGTGTCATTAGATTTGTGATAATAGTCCATAAAATCTGCTATTCATATAATTCTAGAGAAAACTGCTTTCAAGAAACAAAAGATATTCAAAGTTTAAAGGTTTTAAAGGCCGCCATTTTTGTAATACTAAAGATAATTTTCACAATAATGTTTTTTGTAATTGGCCTTGTATTTGAAAAATGTAAACCAATTCAGATATGTGGGTCTGAAGATGTTATCATTGAGTACGAAAGGTCTCACAAAAATAAAAAAACCTATATTATTAGAGTGTTTGTTTTAAATTAAAATCTGATTTACAATAAGAAAAGAGATTCAAGACTGTATTTAAAACCGAATTTTGTATATTTAAAATTCTTTTCTAATAAACACATACAGGCAGAGAGATGAGAAACTAAGCATCAGATACCATATCGTGAAATATGTTTACCTTCAACTGAGCAATACCTTGGTGTACCTATGTCCATAGCGTTACGGCACACTCTATATAATATTTAAAAATGTCTTTTTATTTATTTATTCATATACGGTTAACACCATTTTACAATATACAGTAATTTTACTTGCAGCCAACATCAAGATGAACAACAATATATTCAGTATAAAAGAATAATTTATGATATTAAATACGGTAACCTGTAACATAACATGCAAAGTATGAATCAATATTATAACAAATTCAAAAGATAAATATATATATGTATGAGAACTTAACATATTCTGTTTTCAACTTCCAACGGTCAAGGTCCAATATACAACAATATTACAAATATAATTCTACAAAGACGGCTAAATCCAAACTCAGTTACAAAGGGTCAAGCCAAACATGCAACATCACTCAAACCAAACTACTCTACTCACAAGCTATGGGTCAAGCCAAACATGCAACTGGGCTTTATATATATATATATATATATATAATCTTACACATAAATAGCAAAAAATGAACCAATATAATTTATAATAATGACTTTAGCAAAAGCTATAGCAATAGATAAATATACATGGCTTGTAACAAATATTGACAATGATCATAACAAGAGGTAATTACAACGAATAATTAACACACAAAAGCTACAACTTACACCAAATGCATATCAGCTTCAACAAAAAACTTAATTCATTTATAGTGAGGACAGAAAAGTAAACAGATACATGCTATCAGATAATAATTACAAGATATACAAAATTTAGGTGAGCGAAAATATGTACAAAAAAAAATTCAACAAACCAAAAATTACTACATAAATAAATACAACATGCATAAGTTACTGCAGCAGGACATGCCAGCTCACAAAGCACTGAGTTTCCTGAGTTTTCTCCTAAAAGCATCATCAGACATAGCGAAAAAAATCAAAGTCAACAGGAAGGCTGTTCCCCAGACGGTGGAGACGTGGTATGGTACTGAAGAAAGAATATTGGGTTGGACAGAATCTTCTTTCAAAAAGTTGTCTGGTTCTAAGAGACTGGTGGGCACGAATGTCGATTCTCCCAAACAGATCAGTTGAGTCCACAGTGGCTGAGATGATCCCCTTTAGGAGCATTAGATCAAGAACTTTACGTCTGAAATCCAAGGATTGAAGTCCAAGATGGTGGCTTAGGTCATCCAAAGGAACATCCGAATAACGAAATCCAAGTTGTACACCAATGACCCGAAGAAATTTTCTCTGAACACCCTCAAGAAGATCAATGTGGCCTAGTTGATATGGTGACCAGACAGGAGAACAGTACTCCAGGATGGGGCGAACTAGATGAATATAAAGTGTCCTTAACGCTCCAGGAGAAACACCATCCTTGGACACTCTGATAATAAATCCAAGGGCCGAACTTGCCTTCCTACTAATACAGTCTAAATGAATGTCGGGACTCAATGTAGATGTCATTGTAATTCCAAGGTCCTTGACCACAGAAGATCTTGTAAGTGGCTCTACTCCAAGAGAAAAATTGAAGATCAGAGTGTCAGTTTCTCGAGAGAAGGATAGTACTGCACATTTAGATACATTCAATTCCATTTCATTCTCAGAACACCACAATAGTACGTTATTCAAATCATCCTGGAGCAATCTGCAATCAAGTTCTTTTAAATGTAGGCTTACAAATAGAGGACAAACCAGTATAATATAGAATCCGATATTTATACTGACATTGCATTGAAACAGGACAAACATGATTTTGATGTTCTGCGTATTCATTTTAAAATTATCCTCAGATGTGAAAAGAAGTGTAAAATTATACAAAACGTACACTTAATAAAGCTACATTTCTTTTAAAAACTTTCTAAATGTATTGAATTTTCCAAAAACTCTCAAATTAAATATAAAGATTAAATTTATTTTGTATGGAAATTATACTAAAATATTTATTAATACCATCTTCCAAAGAGTGTGTACATTCTTATAATAAATTTCAGTTATTAGTGGGTAAAGGCTTTACCGGAATAATTGGAATTAAACATAAAGGATTACAAGGTATGCGTAAAATTACTTTGGATACGGATACGTGGTAAATGGTAAGCGGTGACGAGGGCCATTGTAGGGCCAAAGGGAGGGGAGTGGAGCTTAAGAGAGCTTACCTCTACTTCCATCATGACCCTTTATCTCCATAATGAAAACATACGAGATATTACAGTGGAGTGTGGCTGAGAGAGGTGAGGGGTCCCTTCTCTTGTTCAGACCTATGTCAGTTTTCCACGTTATTACACCAGTTATTTTAATAATGTTCTTTAAATATTATAATACCACTTACAGTATGTGTCAATACTATTATCTGTTTATTTCTCTTCGTTATATTTTGGTTTTACTTTGAAAATACCACGTATTAAGGATAAAAAACTAGGCTTATTAGAGTTATTTGCAGGCAGATATGTATTCAGTTTATGCAATGCTTTCAATAATAAAATTATTAGCAGCTATATAATAAATAACATATATAAATCAAATAGTAAGAGAGTTCTTTACTCAGATATAATTTATTATATCTATTGAATATTAAGCATACAGCAAAACACTATGTCCCACATTTTCAAAAATATTTATTCAAATAATACGTATTCTTTGTTCAGATGTACAATCCCTGGTTGTTTTCTCTGAACAGAAACCTCTGCTTTATTTCACATTCACACTTAGCTCTTGAAACGCTTTGAGAATCCCAGGAATTCGCTTTCTATAATGATATATCTCATACCGCATTTCATTTACTCCTCGTATAAATGGAGTTTTTCAATATTTGAACTGACTAATTATTGTTCCTATATAGTAATATTTTTTTTCAAACTCACTGTTAACTTTTAATGTAATTACTACATTGAAAACACACCTATCAATACTAATAACTTTTTATTTTGTGAGATCTTTCGATAGCAAGGCTATCTTCATCAGACACGTCACTAAAGTAAATACAAAAAGTAAATTTTTTAATAATAGTTAAACATATGTGATTTTAATATTAATTTGTCCGTTGTAGCGTAGAGGGTAAAACAAGATTAAATAGTTTACTTGAATTATACTATATAAAGTTTTAAATTTATTTTTGTACTCTTTGTGAAAGTACGATAATATTGAGTTTTGTATTGGTCCATCTTCTTGACATTTTCTTTATATGCTTTATTTACTTTAAAGGATCGCACGCATTTAAAAATCTAGGTGTTTTAATGTGTTTTAATAATTTTAGGTTTTCTTTTCATGTAGTGTGTTCAGTATTAATACAGTGGTGTGCGACGACCGATTTTCATTCTCTGTTGACTTTAATTGGTTAATTAAATAAAAAGTTACTATTATAGGTTGGTGTGTTTTCAATTTAGTGATTAAATTAAGAATAGCTAATACAAGCTCTATCTTAAACATTGTTTTATTAGTTGTAATCTTTCAGTCATAAAGTATACTATCGCTTACTCGATTATCCATCATTAACTATAATATTCCAAGAAAAATACACTTTATTACGCATTTATTGCATTACATGAATGCAGATACTAAAGAACCTCATTTATTAAAAATTTACAATATATCCTCTTCTAGGAATATTTATGCACGTTTCATTAAAAATATTTTAAAGTTTATTACATAAGTTCTGAAACAGATTTTATACACATTATAAGGAGAATTTATACAACCAGTGACTTTAACAAGCAAATGTTAGGTCTGCATGTTACGTTATATGACTTCTTGACATGGCTTGACAGAGGCCTTCACAATGACGGAGTGACGTAAGATCAGAGGGCGAAACCTCGCACACCTGCACCCTAACTTCTAACACAAGGTTTCTACATTTAACAAGCAATGTCTGGTGTGCGTGTTACGTTATATGACATCTTGACAAGGCTTGACAGAGGCCTTCACAATGACGGAGTGATAAGATCAGAGGGCGAACCTCGCACACCTGCACCCTAACTTGTAACACAAGGTTTCTACATTTAAAACATTGCTGAATTTGTTTATTTACAGCTTTTTTTAATAGCTTTACACTTTGATAATCTAATTTCAATTGTAGCGAAATCACAGTTACGTTTACGTAGCATTAATTGAAATACATAATGAAATATGTAACTTAAATATATTTCTTTCCATTGTATTCATCCAGGATCTGTCAATTTCTCAATTACAATCACTCTCCTTACTCTCTCATCTGCTGCACATTTTAATTACACTAAACATTGACTGTTTAAAAGGTACGTAAATGACAAAAGTACAAAAAAAAATTACGTTCTGTATTTACTTATGTTTGATGCCTTTTGTTTTCACTAAAAAAAGGTCCAACAAAAGCCTTAAAACTAACATCCTGTTAATTTATCTCAAATAATCCATCTACGAGAGTTCCTCAAGAAATCATCTACAAAGATATAAAAAAATTTGCCCTACTCCATTACCTGACCGAATAAACTGGAGCTGTTTGCCTTTTTTTAATTAAAAAAATGCTAAATTTAGATGTATGCATACTTACTCTTGAAATCCTTTTGTTACTGAACTTAATCAAATCTGTATTAATTGTAAGGTGATTTATTATTACACCTTAATTATCAAAGACTATATCTAAAAAAACAAGAGGGGTAACGCAACGTGAAAAATAGACATACCGAATTAAAAGTGGCATAAATCGATCGTTAAAAGAGAGATGCTGTTCATTTTTATACCATACAAAACTTTTTATTTTAGGCGTTTAAGTAAAGAATAATTAAATCGATGGTTTATTCGTATCGTGTTTTTAGCGTGTACATTTTATATTCCGGTTGTGGTTTGCTCCAGTTTCTACAAGTTGTAAATACGGAGTATCAATGTAGCTACTGAGCAAACAATAATAAGGCAATATCGCTGGTACTGAGCAGTGAACAGCAAGGATGTGGTTGTGGACAGTGACAAAGTACTGCCCGGGGCTCTCGGATGTAGCTACACAAAACAAGTCCACTGACAACAACAGTAAGGCAATATAAACTACAATGAGCACAGCGCTGGTACTGAGCAGTAAACAGCAAGGATGTGGTTGTGGACAGTGACAAAGTACTGCCCGGGGCTCTGGGGTGTAGCTTCACAAAACAAGTCCACTGACAACAACAGTAAGGCAATATAAACTACAATGAGCACAGCGCTGGTACTGAGCAGTGGACAGCAAGGATGTGGTTGTGGACAGTGACAAAGTACTGCCCGGGGCTGTCGGATGTAGCTTCACAAAACAAGGCCACTGACAACAACAGTAAGGCAATATCTACTACAATGTGCACAGCGCTGGTACTGAGCAGTGAACAGCAAGGATGTGGTTGTGGACAGTGACAAAGTACTGCCCGGGGCTGTCGGATGTAGCTTCACAAAACAAGTTCACTGACAACAACAGTAAGGCAATATAAACTACAATGAGCACAGCGCTGGTACTGAGCAGTGAACAGCAAGGATGTGGTTGTGGACAGTGACAAAGTACTGCCCGGGCTGTCGGATGTAGGTTCACAAAGCAAGTTCACTGACAACAACAGTAAGGCAATATAAACTACAATGTGCACAGCGCTGGTACTGAGCAGTGAACAGCAAGGATGTGGTTGTGGACAGTGACAAAGTACTGCCCGGGGCTGTCGGATGTAGGTGCACAAAACAAGTTCACTGACAACAACAGTAAGGCAATATAAACTACAATGTGCACAGCGCTGGTACTGAGCAGTGGACAGCAAGGATGTGGTTGTGGACAGTGACAAAGTACTGCCCGGGGCTGTCGGATGTAGCTTCACAAAACAAGGCCACTGAGAACAACAGTAGGCAATATCAACTACAATGAGCACAGAGCTGGTACTGAGCGGTGAACAGCAAGGATGTGGTTGTGGACAGTGACAAAGTACTGCCCGGGGCTGTCGGATGTAGCTTCACAAAACAAGTCCACTGACAACAGCATTAAGTTAATATCTACTACAATGAGCACAGCGCTGTTACTGAGCAGTGAACAGCAAGGATGTGGATGTGGACAGTGACAAAGTACTGCCCGGAGCTGTCGGATGTAGCTTCACAGACCAAGTCCACTGAGAACAACAGTAGGCAATATCAACTACAATGAGCACAGCGCTGGTACTGAGCGGTGAACAGCAAGGATGTGGTTGTGGACAGTGACAAAGTACTGCCCCGGGAGCTTGTCGGATGTAGCATTACAAAACAAGTCCACTGACAACAACACAGAACTTCGTAATGTTCACATTACAATAACCACGATCTATGTTCAAACTCTGACGTACACAATTAGTTATTGAGTGTCGAACAATGGTTGTGGACAGTGACAAAGTACTGCCCGAGCTGTCGGATGTACCTTCACGGAACAAGTCCACTGACAACAACACAGAACCTCGTAATGTTCACATTACAATAACCACGATCTATGTTCAAACTCTGACGTACACAATTAGTTATTGAGTGTCGAACAATGGTTGTGGACAGTGGTAATGTACTGTCCGGGACTGTCGGATGTAGCTTCACAAAACAAGTCCACTGACAATAACACAGAACCTCGTAATGTTCACATTAGAACAACAATGATCTATGTTCAAACTCTGACGTACACAATTAGTTATTGAGTGTAGTACAATGGTTTTGTACATTCACGATAAATAATGTTCAAATCTTATATGTCTTGAGATTTTTTTGTATTTTTTTTCTTGAATTCCATTGATATATTTAGGACTAAGTATTAAAAATATCACTTTATTACCTCTATGAAATATATAACTTTTATTTGGACATGGACATCTTCACTCACCATATCCATATCATTTTAAACAGTTTTAATACTTTTTATGTATTTGTATAAGTGATTCTATTTGCTATTTCTAAATTTTTATTAAATTTTAGTTAAGTTCCAAACTATTTTTCTTAAAAATTATGCTATGCATTTATGAAGGAATTATCGTCGTGTATGAAGGGAATGGTGGAAGGTTACAAGTTGATCGTTGTATGGCATCCTTGTTACTACGCTGGTTTTATCTAATTGTATTTAATCTTGTTCTACTTGTTCTGCGGTCTTTTCCTACATTACTTGATCAAGAATAATTACTTTAACTTTTGTTGATGATCTACTTTCGTTTGCAAGGATTTATTTCTTTGCCAATTAGGCTCATTCTACACGAATTTTAAGCAGACTGCAAGGGTTGAGTAGAGGGTTCCCCTCATTCTAGATTAGTTTCAGTGTTTTTCCAGCCAAATACGTAATAAAGAACAAGATATTAAAAACCTCCTATGACAATATTAGTAGAATAAGTATTTTTAGAACTATGAAATGTACCATAAAAATGGAAAAAAAGCCCGAACTTCAAGATCAAAATCTGAACCAGAGAAGGTGGGATTTACTTGTATCTTCGCAATATAATATATAAGGTTATTGTAGCAATATGCTAATAATTCAGTTTGTTGATGACGGTAGCCTGTAGACACTTTGATCTGGATGACAAACAGACTCATGTGCCATTCACCTCTGTGAAATTTCTCTATGAAAAATTTACAAATTTTAACCTCAACGAATTTATTATGGAAAGAAATTCCTCGTTTAATCTGAGTGCGAAGGATGTAGAAAATGTGACCTGTAAAATTATTAATGACAAACTAGAATGATGGCTCAACTTCACAGGTCATGGACTACACCTATCTGCTAAAGCGAAAGATGGTTTATCCTGTGTAGTGTTAAAATCCATGTTATAATTTAAATCCTAGGAAAAAACAAAAAAAACATTAGATTTGGCAGCTTATAAAGTTTATACATTTAGGCGCAGTAGACTTCATCCTTGCTACCGTCAAAACCGTTTTAAAAACCTCCTAGCACACTACAAGTAAAAAGTAAAATTTCAATATTAATTCAGTTTTATATATTTGATCCATTTTTTTTTTTTTTTTAGCGATGGGGTGCCGGTATTGGGGTGGATTCGCAGATCCTCACATGTCAACCTGAGCTTATTGTGTGCCCCTTTAATGTTTAGAGGGGTAAGCCTATCTTTGTGCCCTTAATTAGGCTAAGAAGCTTTTCCCCGATACTAGCATCTGGTTCGTCGCCTTGTTGTTTATCACCGAAAAGGTGATCCATTAGTATCATTGTATTTAGATATATTAAACTAAAATAACCTTATAAATTACTGCAAATGAAACGAATAAACCAATTATGATTAATATTTTTACCGCAATTTTGAGACATGATGTAAATAACATTGATAGAAATAAACAAACTACATAAATAACCCACCAATCTAATTTAACACTGGAAATTTAAATAGAACATCCTTGATATGCAGTTCTGCAATATATGTTCAGTTTGTAGTATTGCAGATGGCAAGTTGAAGTAGCCCAGCAGTTCAGATTGGTTAATGTCTTGTACCCGAGACTATATGTCACATCAGCTGTCAACTGCAGCGGTGCTCCTTACAGCCATTGTCATGGAAGTGACTGCTGATAAGTAGTATCGGGCAGCAGTTCAGATCGGTTAATGTCTTGTACCCGAGACTATATGTCACATCAGCTGTCAACTGCAGCGGTGCTCCTTACAGCCATTGCCATGGAAGTGACTGTTGACAAGTAGTATCGGACAGTAGTTCAGATCGGTTAATGTCTTGTGCCCGAGACTATATGTCACAACAGCTGTCAGCTGCAGCGGTGCTCCTTACAGCCATTTCCATGGAAGTGACTGCTGATAAGTAGTATCGGGCAGCAGTTCAGATCGGTTAATGTCTTGTACCCGAGACTATATGTCACATCAGCTGTCAGCTGCAGCGGTGCTCCTTACAGCCATTGTCATGGAAGTTACTGCTGACAAGTAGTATCTACAGTTATATAACTGCAACTTAATTGTGTATACTGAATTTTTATAATCTGTTTGCATAGTTCGTATATGTATTTCATATTTTTGTATGTTTTAAATGCGTAATGGTTTTATCAAGACCGTAGCCAAGAATAATGTTTGGAGTGGGAGGTCCAGACAACTAGTATTTTTCCGTAATGGGACATGGAGTAAGCTACATTTTGTTTCTTAAAAGTTTCTTGACCCGTTTCTTTCTGGAGAACGATCTTTTAGCCGTACGTGTCACTAATACTAAATTATTTAAATAGTAATAATCGTTTTACTAAAAAAGTAATTGAAAAATGTTGAATGTGGGGGGGGGGTCAAGACTCATTGGAACCTTTTCACTTGCTACGTTCTTGCTCTGTATACATTAATGTACTAACATGTGAATATAATGTTTTAGACAATTGGCCCGTGTTTATTCATAGCTGTGAGTTCATATGTTTCTGTAATATCCTCAGATGACATAACATGTTTTGTATTTTTTCTTTAAAATTTGTTTGATTTCAACTTAGATTAAAAAATGTATAAAAAGTATAATCTACCACACAGACATATTAATGGTCGAAATGGTTCTAGTGCATTACCTTTTAGGTCTAAGCCATATGGCTTATTTGCTTTTTATAACAAACTTTTTATACTCCTACTGGTGTTTTTATTGTTAATAATATTATAATTATGTAAGAAATATATATTTGATCCATAGTACAGTACTTTATAGTACTAAAACTGTCTTAATTATCTAAAACTTGCTACTGAGGTATGCCATTTTATTGTTATAGTCCAGTAGCAGAGAGCCAATGTGCTTTGTTCGATAACACAGCCATGCTTTTCTTGAAATTAATCTTTCGTAAGAAAAAAGATCAATCGTTATCTGCGATATTTTAGATTGAGGGAGAAATAGAAAAATATTGAAAGAGCTAAAAATATGAAGCAATACATTTTTTTAGACTTAAAAATTAACCGATACAGTCATAATAGTCAAATCATCTCACGAGAGAGCGAAAGTCAGGACATGAGTATGTATCTGACGCTGATTTAAAATTGTATTTAACGAGGCTGACAGTTGTCAGTTCATCAGACTAGGAAAACTATAATTAGAGGAAAATTCTTTCGATATTTTTTCTGTGTTTGATATCCTTCCCTTTCGACCTTTACAAAACATAGCGTGGAATTTTTAGGAAGAATCTCACTACTGTTTAAAAAACCAGGTCCTGTACTTATATAATACAAATTGGAACTCTACTCCTGGACTTAGTTATGAATATGTGGAAATTATTAACTGTAAATTATTATGGGTTGGATGTTTTACACCATGTGTATACTTAATTTCGTATGCATGTTGGCAACTGAAAACCAGCAAATAATAAAGAAACGTACACAAAAATCACATTCTTGTGATCCCATGATAGACAAGCTTTGCATCTTAAAGTTACAAATAGTATTAAATATATAGTTATGTGCACTGCAAATATTAAATAGAATAAAATTCATTTCTGACAGGGTACTTACTTCCAACAACCCACTTAGTTAAGGCACTTAACTACTGTTGGCTGCGAGTATGGCAAGTTTTCAAGAGAGAATTGAAACTTATGACTTACTTTGACTAAACATATTTTTGCATTAAAATGGATAACAAAAGGATCACTCCCTTCAACACATTTTTAAACAAATTAAGCAAGAAAATTGCCATGAAAGGACTAGAACCAATATACTGGCGCTGGTAGCTACAATATAGATCGCTATTTATTTACATATGGTATATGCACCTGGTGTTTAAGATCCAACTGAAACAGACGATGGATGAACTTAAATTATTATTACTTTTATTGTTATTGAAATACTGCAAAATAATGCAAAAATAGTTTCAAGTCGAAGTATTATCTACACTGACATCATGAATTTTGTTGGAATGGTCTGACGCTTAGTATATACACCTAAAGAGATTATCGGCATTCCATATGCATAGAGATTTGACCACTCCATAATCAGATAGGTTAAATGATCAATGTTATTGCGATTCATATTTGCCTTGTTGGATGAGATTTGACTGTTAGCTTCCAGCCCAATTTTCGGCGCTGGAAAAATTTCATTTCTGTGTGTCTGCCTGTCTGTCCGCAGCTAATTTATATGAGGAACACCGATTTCGATTATGGTACGAGGCACTCCACACTCCAGGGGATTCAATGAAGCATTAGCTAGTATTTTTACATTGTTCTTATGGGTAAATATGAAGGCAACGAGAAAAAAGAAGAAGAAAAAAAATAAATTGCAAAAAACCAAATAGACTTATAATATATGCAAAAAAGTGATATATTATCGCCTATAAGCTATATATCCCAACACATATAATCATTTTGTAGTGACTCATACAGAAAGTTATTTTACTTTCTTTTAGGCAGACAAAATAGAAATTGAGTCAGTCTCCTTAATGATAAGGGCTTCAATAACGCTCAGCCAAATTCCATAATTCGCACTATAATATTAGAAATTGCACTTGTCTATGTATAAATGATATGTTATGCAAAATAAAAAGATTTCAGATGAAAGTTTTGTCGCGATATTTTATTTTACATAATACATTCACATTTTGTTTATTAAGTTAGGTATAGTGTCATAGTTTCAAAATAATAACATTTTTGTGAGCGAGGGAGTGTACTACATCGTAGGATGGTACTGAAATCAAATATTTTAAGCAGGTATAACACTGATTGTAACACTCCATTAATTTTGCTTTTACATCTATGAATAAAGATGTTACATGCCGATCACCAGTATAATTGTACCCGGTGTTTTCACAAACTGTTTTATTGTAATATATTCTATGTCCTGTGTTATTTTTTTCGGTCACATAATCTATACATCGGTTTGCATGACATTTTAAGAAAGAAATGTAGTACACATTTTACATTACGCAAGAAACCCCAGCGAAAACCTGTTCCGCGACTCTGTAATACTGAAGAAAATCATGATTTTATATTCAGTTGATATACTCAGAAGTGATGACATATTATCAGCCTGGCACACGATTCATAGCTCCATTATGCTTGTTTCCGATGTGGGATACTTGCGAATATTCCATTGCTTGCATACATTATATATTCAGTTTTAATTCAAAAAACTCATTTTGCATACTACATTATTTTTAACCTTTACATTAAAATTCATCTATATAGATTACAGGTTAGGAGCGATAAACGTGCATGAACGCCCGTACGTCACACATTTGAGCATTTCAAGGTCAACAGATGAGTAAGTTAACCGTGCTAGAGTAAATAATGTCCAATACCGGGTAACAAGCTACAACTCGTAACAACAGTTCCAGCCAGCCAGAGTTACGTATGTCCGTGAGTGATAAACTGAATGTGTTGACTGATGAATTGCGGCAGATACAACTTGGCAGCTTAGAATGTTTAATCGAGATCACTAACATTAAAAAAGATATTACTATTCTTAAGAAGGATATTAGAAATTCAATGAAGAAAATGCAAGGACTTTAAGAAAACTACTGGGACACATTTAGATAACATTACCGCTTGACAGGAAACAATTAAAAACTTAAGAAGTGAAAGTATTGTTTAGAAGTAATTATGTGGAGACAACATAACGATTGCTGCAGGCAAAATGTACTCCATCGATTAAAATTATAAATATTTTTCTGTATATTGCATTTCAGGTATTGATGATGATGCTAAATATTTTATTTTATTTTCTCTTCATACCTCAGGGGCCGAGAGCAATGTTATTATTTAAGGGTTTCGAATAAGGAGTTCTGTGTCGAATTGGGTGAGCGGCAAGATTAAATCAAGTCCGTTATTTTTATCTCGTTTATTGATTGTTTGAAAGACCTGAGTCCGTTCATATAAAAGTAAAAGTAAAGTAAAAAAATATTATTTTACCAGGCAAAGTTAGAACTAATAAGCTCTTTCTAAAACTTAACCTGGGGACCAACGGCTGAAAAGTAACTTCCTAACCATCATCAACGGCCGGGCAGACAGGCTGCTTGCAAGGACAGGATCGCTCAGCGATCATCCATCCAAGCTGCAGCCACATTCGACGTTGCTTGATTTGGTTATCTGGTGATAACCGCCGTACCCGCTACACTGTTTCATTAGGAAACTGATTTTTTAAATGTATAATATGTATGCTGGTGATTTGAAAACTTTAACTCCTGTTAATAATTAACAAGATTTTCTTTTAATGCAAGAAGATATAGATCGTCTTTATATGTGGACTTGTTGTAATTTAAAATGTCATGTAGATAAGGGTTTATATTAAGCTATTTAGGATAGTTAAGGTAATAGTATTGTTTATAATATTTTATTGGAGCTATTTCTCGTCTGTCTGCATGATACATCAAAAACGAACTCATCTATTAGACCTTAAATTTTGCATGAAGCTTCACTTTATCGTAAGTCTGACGCATCATGTGGCATTCATAATAGCAATAATAAAATATCGAAATACTTAAATTTGCATAAAATTTGAGATTTAACCACGTGTCATATTTAAAACTTAGATTAATTATTTAGGTAAAAGGATAAATAATAGATTTAAAGACAAGATAATAGATTAACGGTTTCAGGGCGTTCTGACGATGTAACTATCTCATTTTCTCACCAGAAGTATCATTATTGAAACACCGTTTTGGTACCTAACTTAACAAAAAATTTGAATGTACCATATGGTAAAATATCTCAAACATCTGCAGCAAATCATTTTACGTAGTTAAGAATAATCTGTATGATAAGAAATAGTCTAACTATAGAATTTGGCTGAGCGTAATTGAAGTATATTACTCGTTAGGTTGAAAATTGTTTGTCAGAAGTATGTTAAATGTCTGTTATGTGTGCTGTATATCTGTATATTGGACCGCAAAATGTTTTGAAATGAGTGAAATGGGCCATATACTTGATATCTTGCATGCTACCAAGTTGCATGCAAGTTGTCACGTGACATGGGATGTGGCACGCTCTGTCTTATTTTGTTACATCTCTCAAACATTTCAGTTGATTGCATTACACTTTGATAGCACAAAAACGTGAATACGTTTAAACACGGAACTTATAAGTGTTTGTGGCCAAGTTCACATTTGTAGAAACCACTGGTTTTTAAGTTTAAGTATAGAAGGATTGGTTAACACTTAATATAATTGGTTAACAAGTTTAATTATACAACAATAATTTAAGTATTATGTTAACCTTTCATATCCTAAGATTTCCAATGTCAGTACTTCGAGCGTGAGTATTTAGTGTAATTTAGTGTGCTCTCATAGTATATAAAATACAAAACAATATTAAAAAATCACTGTTGTAATTTAATACTCGAAGATGGCAGTCAAGCGTCAAGTCCTCGATTTTCAAAAAAGGTTATGTTTACAAAAAATACTGTAAATCCCCAGCTAGTAAATTGGTAGCAAAAATATTTAACAGTAAAACACAATTTAAAAACTGTAACAATGTTTTACAGAGAAATGCGTTGTATAAAAAGGGTAAAACGGTGAAAGTAATAACCGTGTATTCAACGTGGAATTGAATTTGCGAGTCACTTGTAAGTTCATGTTTCAATCAAACCCACCTGGGCTCTGTTTTGCTTGTCAAGAAGCATACGTTATGTCGAAAAGCCACTATACGTCGAAGACAGACTGGTATTTCTCACAACATGTACCGCTATTGTTACAAAAACAAGCAACACTGTTTCATAGTAGCTGACTGCATTGAAATGATTAAGATCTTTACTACACTGGTTTGTATTTATTTAACAAAACAGAATATTTGTTTGTGTACACGACACAATTCATTTTTGTTTGTAGTAAATAACTAAATATGAGATATTGTGACTTCATTTAATCTGCAATCAAACCATGTTACTGTAAGTAATGTTAATCACATAATTTAATCGATACCTTTTTATACCTCATCACCTTTCTAATTACCTTCTAGATATGTGTATTTGATTAAACGTTGTAAGTATTATATAGTTGTAATAATATAAAATAATAATATTAATAATTCTTTATTTTGTCAAAAACACAGAATATACATTTTGCATATACATCTTCATGCATAATAAAATACATACATACATTTACATAGTATAAATCAAAATAAATGTTCTTACATTAAGTAACTACAATATGTTCATTTTAAGATGCAAAAACAGTCTCAATAAAAGTTAATATAACTTAAAAAAACTGTATTTAAGACTAGACAAATAGGAACCCCATAGGTAAAACCAGTATTGGGATCTCCATCACTTAACTAAAACAAAAAAATCGGCTAGCAGCGACACGCAATTCGTATTAGAAAAAAAATTAATTAAGTATTTATTAAAAAAAATAAATACTTAATATTTAATATTTACTTAATATATACTTAACACTACTACTTTAGTATTTAGTTTAGTTGTATTTATTAAGTTTATGTCTATTTTTAACCAAACATAACTACGATTCTATTATTATCATGATGTATGTTTATTGTACTATTAGGTTGAGTACAACTACCGCTTACAGGACGAGTGTAAGGAAGCCGATTGTGATCGTCGTGCACTGATAAACAATAATGTTACACTTCTACTCCACTATAGCTCTCTACAGTTGTAACTTAGCAGTAAACCTTTGTTTGCGAAGCCGTACCCGTAACTGTGTCTTCTCTGGAACTACTACGATTAACATTTGTTGTAAATTTTTAATTAAATAAAAATAATCAATGGTTTAAAAGCAACAAAAAATTCAGTGTTTAATTATTCATTTCTTGTTTGATCAACACGCAAAACCTTACTCGACTTTATCTACGTGCCGATACGTTAATTAGTGAAACATGATATTGGTTTCGGTGATTGCTTTGATATCATTGCTTACCTCATCACTTAACACGGTCTGCAAACTTATTGCTCGCATTAAACCGAATATCCAAAACATAAAACTTGGTTTTTTTCATTATTCCGCCTGTACCATCTACCGTCTACAAGTTATAGCGAATCTTTCAGTAGCAGATATTGGACAAAGTTTAATATGAAAAAATGCTCAATTTATACAAATCAATCGATATGATACAAAAGTGGTACCATACTATATGTAACTTTGAATATCTGTCAAATATTGATTGACTTTTACCAGGATCTATAAAAACACAAATCAAAGTAACTCCAAACCAGTGTTTATATACCTTAACTTAATGTTTAATTTGCTTTCAAACTATCTAATCCAATTTTAAACATAGTTTTAACCTGATAAGATGTGAGTGGTTCATAATCAATTAATTTCAAGTTCTCTGAAGGTTGCCAAACACAAATTATCCTAAATTTAATTTGCTATAGAAAACTTTACTTTTAAACATTTATTTTTTAACATCCAGAATATGTATAAACATTAATTTAAATCATTACAAAATTGATTTAAATAACATTTAAAGAGCTTCAGATAGTGTGATATAATTTTTTGATAAGTTTTATTTAGTAACTACATTAGAAATCGTGTTTTGTTAAAGTTCAAATGTTTGTAATTAATATTAATTACTTTAATTTAAATCTGAAGTTGCAGCCAAGTTTACTCATAATTTACATCATATAATCTATGATGAAATAAATATTTGTTCATGTAATATTATCAGTACTGCACATATTTTAATTTTAACCAAGATGCAGACAGTGTGTAGGTAACAGCTCCTTTGAAGTAATTTTTATTCGCTTGCTTATTACGGGAGTAAATATAATACTATTAATATCTGATACCAATGTAATTTATCCTAAGTTTTACGCTCGAGAAGGATGATACTGTTATTTTTAGAACTAGAGTGATAGTTTACAACTTACAATGACTAAACGGTTTGTATAGGAATATCTGTTTTAGTATTGTAGTCAGTAAGTAGATTACTACAAATGGATAATAGGATTTCTGACATTTACCATCGTTATATGTTACAAAATGTACAACACTACAGTGCTTTCGCCTGTGCTGGTGTGATGTGTGATTGTGAGCTTGACTTCTCGTGCTTGTGACTTGTGCTCGCGACTTGCATATTGTGCAGTGACATCGTCTAGACTGGACTACAAGCAGCTCTGGTACATTATGTTTATTTTTACTTAGATTGAAGGTACATATTAGGTTTGTTATTCACCAGAAGAAGAGATCAGATTGCATATTTCGAAGAAATTATTATACGCTTTGTAACATAAAGAGTTAGAAAATGTCCGAAATCCTATTTTGATTTTATAACTTCTATCGTCACACTTTTAACCAAGAATTTTTATAAATTGTCTAATTATACATTACCTTACAATACAATGTCTTGTTAAGTAGATAATGTTTAGTGTATTACATTATCAGTGTATTTTCGGATGTAAATCATCGGACTATTGTTGTTTTTGAATCTTGGGTCGTGATCGTATAAAATACAAAATGAGTCGTGGAAATTCCTTCATGAGGGCGATTGAAATAAACAAACTTTTATTAAATCTACAGAATATACTGCTGATATCATTTTAATTTTGCTTTAACCTGTACCTTAGTAGGCATAAAGATTATAAATTACTCGAGTCTCATATTTTCTACGCTCAATGTGTAAAGTTTGATAAAATTGGATCGTATAAAATAAAATATATATTACAGAAAGTGAAGTGCAAAACTTACCTCCCTTGGCCACACTCCACTGTAATATCTCGCCTGTTTTCATTACTGGGATGAAGTGTCATGATGAAAGTGAGGGCAAATTTTTCCCTCGGCCCTACGACTGTCCTTAACAGGGCTTACTGTACAATTTACACTTGGCTTTCCTCTGCCATTAAACACGTCCTACCTTTAGTTGGTTTATATAAACCTATGGAAAGTATGAAAAGCCAATACAAATACGTATCATTTTAGCCTGTTTTATAATTATACAATAATATTTCATAATAATATTACTAAACATTGGTTAAATTACAAATTTATAAATTTCAAAATTGTAATTTTTAAAATTCTATTAAAAATGTGAGAATTAAACAAGTTACTGAACAATTCTATAACACCTTATGTGATAGGTTTGGAAAAAAAATATGGGATTCCTTAGACCTAAAAGCTATAAACCTTTTTTAAAGTGTATGTGAAGCATATGCCATAGGGTATGAGAGTTTAGGTTCATTGTTAGATGTTCTATATTATTTCCTTTTCCTTATCATTAAGCCCTTTAAGAACACTTTACTAAAATATTATATCCTGATAGTATTCGCTAACGCACATACAAACTCAATGGAGACGCATTCGCTATTGCTGTACCCAGTATTTTATATATACAAATTAAGCTTCATGTAATTTTCTGTAATTTGGTATATTTGTTTTGGAGATATAATGCGAACAGACATATAGGTATCAGACAGGTATTGATGAAATTCGTATGCTTTTAAATTCGCTTAGATGTACCAAAAAATAATAAATAAATCCAATAATGGCATTTTCACACTTTTTTTATTCTAAAAAAAACACATAAAAAATAATTATTATTTATGTCAAGTGTCTGATTTCTCATACACTAGTCATAATAAATTTTAGAATAAAAACCTGTGCTTATGCTATGTAGTGTATAGGTGTGTTGTGTAGAAAGGCAATATCTATGTTGAAAGCAATGATGATTTTAATTTTGAAAAGAATTTAGCTAAAAAAACATTCTATTAGTGACAAATTTGAAATTAAACCAGTTCACTGTACATTTCTGTTGTTTACGTCATAAAGGTTCTATAAATGTTAATGCGGAGAACTTTAGAATGCACAGTTGGAACGTACTTGTACATGTAAAACTAGCAGCCACACAGCTGTCCGGGGTTAATACGTAAATGTGACCCAGGGGTTAGGAAGCTAATGGCTAGAAGCGATATTAACGATGCGGTGTTCTCTACCTAACTACCCTGATTGTTAACTAAATCCTCCCCATTATTTTGACTGCGAGGTAAACCTTTACAGTGGATGCTCCTGTTTAGTTGTTGTGTTATAACAATCATCGTGCTTTCCAGTAATTTAGATTATTTAGACTTGAATACTGAAAACAATTATGGCCTACTTCAAATAAAAACACTTTGATCTCCATCCAATAAAGGTAAAATTGTAGAATGAGGGGAGTGTTTTGTTTAGATGAAATAAAGCCACTTTATGAGTAATAATACATTTATATGTTGATACAATATTATTTTGAATACTTCCCTGAATAGTATCAAAAATGTATTAGTTACCACGGTTATCACAGTTTTCTAATAATGTATAACTTAATTAGGTCAGTTATTTGTATACTGATTTCAACAATTAAAGTGTGGATTGGGCAAGACATGTACTACTAAAAGTTAAATTTCTCACTTTCTTGTATTATAGTACTTTTTAAGATTATTCAGTTTCAATATGTTGGCAGCCATCATAAAAATTATTTCGCAAATTTTGGCTAAACATTTTTTTATTGACATAAGTTGCCAATTTATGCAAAGGTAGGTAAAGTTACGGTTTTATAATTTTTTAATTTTATTTTTTAAACAGATAACATAGACAGAGCCTAAACGGAAGGAGGCCGACTAATTGGTTGGACAACACTCTTGCTTCATTTCATCAAATGAACAAAGCATTTATGCACCGCTTTATCACCAATTACTTTAAAAATACATACATTGTACTACATAACATATGAAATTCTAAATTATAGTCTTCAATGTAATAAATCGGGACTATTAAATACTCCATATAAAGCATAAATCGTTTCCAAGTTTTTAAAAGTTTGACGGATATTTTGTTAATCTTTACCATTAATTGAAATAAGTTATAATAATATACTTTATATCTACTGAATAAATTATTGTATTGTGCTTTGTTCAAAAATACAAATCTTATTTTACAATCCGCAATATTACACTGGCTTGCTACACATAGACTAATGATAGTACACATAGAGTACATGTTGTCACACTGCGGTCTTTAGGGAGGTATCGCACAACTCACCGTGTCCTCTATCCGTACGTAAGGATAGGCCAACCTTACAGGTACTGAGTGGTTACGTGTACCTGTGCAGGAGAGTGGGCTAGACACACTGGCTTGCTATACATAGACTAATGATAGTACACATGGAGAACATGTTGTCACCCTGCGGTCTTTAGGGAGGTATCGGACAACTCACCGTGTCCTCTATCCGTACGTAAGGATAGGCCAACCTTACAGGTACTGAGTGGTTACGTGTACCTGTGCAGGAGAGTGGGCTAGACACACTGGCTTGCTACACATAGACTAATGATAGTACACATAGAGAACATGTTGTCACACTGCGGCCTCAAGGGAGGTATCGGACAACTCACCGTGTCCTCTATCCGTACGTAAGGATAGGCCAACCTTACAGGTACTGAGTGGTTACGTGTACCTGTGCAGGAGAGTGGGCAAGACACACTGGCTTGCTACACATAGACTAATGATAGTACACATAGAGAACATGTTGTCACACTGCGGCCTCAAGGGAGGTATCGGACTACTCACCATGTCCTCTATCCGTATGTAAGGATAGGCCAACCTACCCAATCAGGTACTGAGTGGTCACGTGTACCTGTGCAGGAGAGTGGCCTTAACACACTGGCGGGGGTGGGCTCTGCACGGTAGTAACGGAAAACCGCGGAAATACGTGACTTTAAATGTCATTTTGTTGCTGAGAAAGATTGATAGCACAAACATGTGACCTGCCATGGACCTACTCAGTTCCATCATGGCATTTACGCTGGAACAGGCAGACATATAAAGCTGAAAAATTTATCTCTAAACTTGATTTCCTAAACCTAATTAGATGGTTTTAATACACGCTTCTTGAGTGACGTATTAGAAAACATTATTTTAATTATACATTATTTGAAATTGTATACTTAATTTTGAAATACTTAAATAGAATAAACATAGTAGTATAGTTCCGTTACTATTTAAATCATAAGATATAATTAGACTGCTTTATATTATTATTTTATAATTTATGAACGGTTAACCACGGATTGGCACGTAATGTTCTGTTAAATATTAGGGATGTAATAGCCATGTACTTCTTAGATGGCATAACAAAGAACATTGATAAGTGATGGTCACTGGGGGATATGATAATCTCCTGGTTTATTTAAGAATAAATCGATTTTAAATATGTTTTATTCGTATTGAAATAAAAAAATGGGGTTTAGGGAAATTTGAATAGTGAAGCAAGTTTTGTATCTACCGTTGGCATAAATAGATTTCTACAAAACAAAAGCGTTCTGCTACATTCCATAGAATTTTCTTGAAAAGTTACAACTATTTTAATAACAATAGAGCAATTTAAGGCAAGTGTCAATAAATATTATTGTCTTAGCCGTTTTAGAGGAACAATTTTGATATAGTAAAATGGAGCACTGTAATATTTTTTTAAAGGCGGCAGGTATTAAAAACATACATAAGGTACATAATGTTAATAAAGCTGTGGTACTGCATTGTGTGAAAATAGTAACATAAAATATTTTTAAATGTAAACTGCTAGAACAAAACAAGCAATAGAGAAGGTAGATAAGTTTTAAATGAAGAGGTAACTTTAACATAATTATAGTGACATACTTGCAATAGATGTTTTGTGCCTCTTGGATATTTTCCTCAAATGAGTAAAATATATCAATGCCACATATTATTGCATTACTATTACACTATTATATTAAAGCAGATTATACATAGATTATCTCATAGCTGCTGGATAAGGGGATCAAAGGTGTCACGATATTGTAACTGGATCTTACTTCGTATTTGCACGTTTGGAGCTCAATTTTTGTTCAAATATACTATATTTCTAATTCTACAGTGGAGTTTGCCTTTTTGCCTGGATCGTAAGAATATACATAGGTCTCGGTAGTCAAATTCAGTATAAAAACGTCCACTCCCGGGCTTTGTATTTTATTTATAGGCTAATGTATTTAGTTAGCCTAGTTGAGTATGCATTGGGCTCTGATCAACAAAGTGTATACGAGGCTTGAGAATTTTCGTTCGGTCAAAAAGCATCTACTTCATTCACTTTTAATCTATATTTTCCGTTATAAGAGAAAGAGTGAAAATCCAGACTTCTGGTTTTGTCTTATTCTTCAATACACTAACAGTGAAACTGAATCACTCAAATTTATATCAAACTGTTCTTGAGATCCTGTGCGACCTTTTAGTCCATTTTGACTTATAATATTAAAATTAGCTTTTCACTAAAATAAACGGCTACTTTCCTGGCCCTCTTTCATTGTATTTAACATCGGTATTATTTACTCAAGGTATAAATATATGAAGCCCTGATACAGTACAGATTATGCCTTTCGTTTTCAATATCTATATGCTATATCATCTTATTTCCTTGGGTTATTCAATGTAGACTTTTTTTATATTCCCTGCCAGTATCATATCCCTCATCAGTTAAAACGGACGCCCAGTACTCTCGACGATTTTCTGCCATTTATGTTCCCTTTACTCATTTGTTCCCTTAAATTGTAGCCCATCGAGCAAACCTTGCATGTACAAATTCACAATAATTTTGCTTATTGAGTTGAATTTTACAGCAATATTTTGTAAAAAAGATATATATCCAGAATAAACAAACAATTTTGAATTGGTTATTGCTGCAATGTATAATATAGATAATACTATTTAATATTGATTAGATAATACTATTGTTTGTTACACACTATGATGGTAGCTGGTATTTGTGAATGTTGAATTCAGCTACAGTTTACCTTTAGCGCTCGAAAGGGACAATGTCACATACTGACTCATGGAATCTGGTATTATGGTTTTATAAATGGTTCCTCAAAATTTGGTGACGAAGAAGCTCTAAATGAATACTTTACAATGTCTCGACATAAGAAACACGTAGAATATGAAATACTGTGTAGTTTAGATAGCCCTCATTATCCCATTAGAATTTATCCATTCAGTTTATTTTTTTGTATGACATAAGAATTTCATTGTACTTTATGACTTGCTTAAGTGAATACTTATGTACAAAAGCTATTACTAAACATTTCTGTGGTGTAATAAAATAGTGAACACAAAGGAGTTTGGGCTATTACATCTCAATAAGCAAATAATTTAACTCTTATTCGTGTTTTAATTGGTCTGAACCCTTACTTATAAAAATTAGATTAGAAATTTAAACTAAGTATAATACTGACAATTGTAAAGGTTTCATCTAGGATAATATAGCCATGAATTTGCAAAATATTTTTATACAAAGAAACTGTGCAGATTATTACGATAAGACCCTCACCATTGTTGGAAGTAGACTGAAATGTTCTTGTAGTTGGACATTAATAGGGCTTATCTGGTAAAGCATTGCTTCCTCCCTTACACTAAGTTCCTTCCCGAATATAGTAAAATCAGAGATGGAAACTGTATATATTATGAATAGATTGTAATCAGTTTGCTATTTCCAAACAGTGGAAAAAATGTACACAACATAATGATGTAATTAAAATTAAATTATGTTAATTACAATAAATTACAATATTTTAAAAACCATAAATTAAGGTTATTTTATAACGCTCTAGAAATGCACTATTGTAGTATAATTGAAATGTATAATTCTATACCTGTACCGCTAAGTAGTATTGACTATTGTTGATATCAAATGAAGCAATATGTGCTAGTACAAAGAAACAATTCTTTTGTTACATATTACTTATTGTTAACAACAAATTATTACAACATGCTGTAGAGATGTTTTATTGGAATACAATTTGCAAAACTTAGTATAATTTTGCTTCTAAACACTTGTTTCCAAGAATTATACGCTATCTTCTTCATTATTTCGACAATTTAACATATACGTGTATTGATTACTATTTAGGCTAACTGTACAAGTAGTTATCATACATAAACTCCCTATAACGGAAATTCTAATTTTTTTAAACCACTCAAAATAAATTTAAATAATATATCAATTACAAGGAAACCAAATTCACGACCTGTGTAAACTTCTATTGCCATAATAGTCACAATTATTTAAATTTTTAACACAAAACATATCGAAATAAAAATGATTGTTTTAATATTGTTCATAGTAAATGCATAAGTGCATAGTAGCAAAACACGCAAGACATATCCTATCATCGGCAACTTGTCTTGTGAATCTAAAAATGTGATTTACCAAATTCAATGTAAAAAATGTCCAGCAGATTATATTGGCTCAACAACAAATACCTTGAGGACAAGAATGACAGGACACCGATTTGATTATAAACACCAAGATTTAAAGAAAACTGTCGTGACTCATGGTATAAATCACAATGAAACTTTTGAAAATACATATTCAGTCAAACCTATTCGGCAAGTACATACAAATTCAAACCCAATTTACCTCAGAACATTAGAACAAGCACACCAATTGGTTTTAAAGAGCAAAATTCCACATGGACTCAACATCAGATAACTTAGCCAAAAACGTCTAAATTTGAAATCAACATATGGAACAATTGTTTTAGTTCATGTCATCTGTATTTATTATTATTACTTATTCACTGTTTATTTACTTTCGTTTGTACTGTTTTCTTTTATATTTTTATATTTTATACAATTTTTGCACCTGAAGACGGTTTTCACCGAAATATAGTGCCAATGTTTTAAAAACACTTTGTTTTAAAGTAATTCACTACAAATAATTTATATATATATATATATATATTAATATAATATATTATATATATATATATTAATTTTACTTTAGAGCCACTTCCAAAGATTGACCTTACACATTATTTTTTGCCATGGAGAAGCATATCTAAATAAGAAAATGTGGCCACATAAAACTGGAAGGGATAGTTCAAGGGAATCAGCGGAATCCTGGGTATAAACAATGTTTTGCTGCCGCTAACATGTGAAAGTTATCGAAACTATTGCGCAATTCACGTGCTGGCCGTTCTTAATATAAATATAAAGCCAGTTTTCTATCTTAAACTGTAAAACCTTTACACTGGAATGTTGCACAAATATATACAATACTATAAATTTGGACTAAGTCAGCGAGGTGCCTGAGAGTCGTCATCGTCGTCGTCATCGTCAGTCGTTTCCGTTCTCACGGGTCGTCGTACACACAGCCTCCTCCACTTTAGTCTATCCTTCCAGGTCTCCTCTTCATCCACCTGTATTTTCGGTAGTCCCCTTCTCTCTATGTCTTTCCACACTTGGTCCTCCCATCTTCCTCTCGGTCTTTCCTCTTGGTCTTCTTCCTCCTTCCTCCTTCTCCAGTGCTATTCTAGGCATTCTATTATCTCCCATCCTCTTCACATGCCCCATCCACTGTATTCTTCTTCCTTCCATTGTCTCTTGCAGTGAAACTACCTTCAATCTTTCTCTGGTTATTTCGTTCCTTATTCTATCTCTTCTTGTAGTCTTCTCTATCCCTCTTAAAAATCTCATTTCTGCAGCTTGCAATCTGCTTAAATCATTTTTAGTCCACGTCCACGTCTCTGCTCCATATAATACTTGTAACACATATTATATTATAACATGGGAATGGTTAACACTGATTGCCACTTACACGTATTCCATATTATCATGTTCTAAATATATATATATATATATATATATATATATATATTATATATATATATATATATATAAATTGTTAATATGAAAATAAAGATTCTTAATTTTCATTTTCTGTGTTGATGGTTTATGTTTATTCTGTTCTTATAGCCCTATTTATATTTTTGTAATTTCCTGAAGACGGCTTAAACCGAAATATAGAAACTGTTTAATACATTTTGAAGAATTCTTATTGAAGATTAATATATATATATATTATTTTTAGAAATTACTGTACAAATAAAATAAAGTGTTTTTAAAACATTGCCACCATAATTCGGTGAAAACCGTCTTCAGGTGCATAAATTGTATCAAATATAAAAATATAAAAGAAAACAGTAAAGACGAAAGTAAATATATACACACACACACACACACACACGCACACACACACGCACACGCGCACACGCGCACACGCACGCACGCACGCACACACACACACACACACACACATACTATATGTTTACTAAATATCTATATATAAAATACAAAGCATTCAATGTCTGACTCATTCATCACTTTCTTCAACTTCCCTATATCTCAGTAAGTTTTTAATTAGCACACATCGACCTCATGACTGACACAGAAGAACTCAAGTAATCATAAACATTTAATGAATTCCTGGGGTTAAAATGGGGTTTAGCATATTTACGAATTCAATCAATCAATCAATCATTTTTTATTGCAATAGACATGTATAACATGTATAGCAAACGTCACTATAATAACTAAAATTTTGTCGTCCACTCTCCCCACATCAAGATCACACTCATACATACACAAATCCGCATTCACTCATCGCACTTCCATTCGCCAATTTCCCCACCTCCTCAGCCAAAGTCAATCTCCCTGTTGGGTGGTCTCCCAGTTAAATGCCAAAAACTCGGCCACATTGTAAAAATGCTTGTGACACTAAAAAGCTTTTCAACCGAGTTTTGACCGCCTGGGGCGATGGTGCATTTTTGATCACATTGGGCAGCTTGTTGATGAAATGCACACCTGCTTTGTGAGGGCAGGTGTTCATAAACCCCCGTTCTGTGTTGTCCAGTTCGGTAGTTTTCCCTGCTCTAGTCTCATACGAATGAATGTCTCGGCCAGTTGTTAAGGCACACTTAGACATACATAAAACAGCGTCGTTTCGCAAATGTAGAGACTAGGCAGAGTCAATAGCTGCAAATTTTTGAAGGTTTCTCGGCAGGACTCTCGAAAATTCAAATGAGCGATTATCCGAACCGCTTGTTTTTGCAGTTTGAACACTCTCATCAAACTGGTTGTTTGCACTGGCACCCCACAATACTACTCCGTAGGTAAGGTGGGGGTATATCAAACCATAATATGCCGTCATCAAGACCTGAGTAGGGCAATATTTGGCTAAAGACCTCAAGACATAAATGCCTGAGGACAATTTTTTGCAAACATGGTCGATATGAACATTCCATGTCAACCCCCGATCGAGGTGTATTCCAAGGAATTTGATACTGTAAACTTCTTCCAGAATGGAAATCTGCCAACATGATGGCAGGGTCACACTCTGAGTCTACAGATCGAAGAGAAAAGTTCATGGCGTTGGATTTTTGTGTGTTTGTTATGATATTGAGGCTGTTGAAGTACTGAACACAGTTGTTGATATCAACAAAAGATCGTTCTTCCAACAAAGATTTTGTCTTTTCACTGAAACAGAGAGTCGTGTCATCAGCATACTGCACAATTTTTCCATGTAGTAGTGATGACCCAATGTCATTGACATAAATGAGAAACAAGATTGGGCTGAGGATTGATCCCTGAGGGGACTCCATAGTTCAGCTGAATTGGTTGGGATTGTTGGTCTGAAATTTGGACAACTTGAGTTCTGTTGCTCAGAAATGATCTGAGCCACAAGAGTGGCACGCCTCGGATGCCGTAGAATTCCAGTCTCTCGAGCAGCGTTTTGTGGTCAACACAGTCGAATGCCTTAGACAAGTCGAGGAACACACCGAGGGTGGACCTACGATTTTCAAATCCCTCTACAACCAAATCGACCAGACTTGCTACCGCGTCTACTGTCGATTTACCCTTTCTGAACCCGAATTGGTCTTCTGAAAGTAGGTTGTGCATATTCAAATACTGTAGCATTCTTGACAAAAAAATCTTTTCAAATATTTTGCTCATTACTGGCAAAATTGAGACAGGCCGGTAATTGTTTGTGGAACTGGGGTCGTCCTTTTTGAAAATTGGATTTACTTTCGCGAGTGTTTAAGGAGTGAGGGAAAAACTCCTTGGTCAAAAGACAAGTTAATTAGAAGGGTTTAATGGTCTCAAAAATGTGCTTAGAGCATATTTTTAAAGAGACGCATTGATATCAAATTGGAAATCATTTGAACTTTTGGCTGGGAGCTGCTGAATAATTCGTTCGAGCTCTTCTTCAACGACAGGCGCTAAACCCATTGAGGATTACCGGACTCTGCCTACGCGTAGGGTTCACTCTCGGGGCTGTAATGGTCTTGGATTCAGCTCACAAGCAACAGACGCGAAAAATCTGTTAAACTCATTTGCCACCCTCCTTTGCATCATCCACAAGCTTATCCCCAATTTTAATTTTAATTTGTTTATGAGGGTTTTCTTTATTGTTAATGATGCCCCAAACAGTTTTAGAAACATTTTTTGATGACGTAATGGATTTAGAGACATCATAGGTTTTCGCTGCAAGGATCACTTTCTTGTAGGTTTTCTTATATTTTTTGAAAAAAACACTTAAATTCTTCGTTCGTTGAGTTTTTATTGATTTCCGAAAAAAATCTAAGTTTTTTCTCTTGAGACCAATATGCCTCTAGTGATCCATTTGGATTTTGTCCTTGGTGGGACAAACTCTTAATGTTTTTGTAGGACAGCAAAAAATTCAGATGGAAGAGAAGGACCTCGTTAAAAATTTTAAAACTGCTGTTCTACGGATTGGCGTTGAATTTAGAAAATTCACTTTTCTTTTGAGAGGGTTGGCATTGAGAAGAACAATATTTTCAGGCCTTATGTCTCTTACTGTTTTGATAATTTTGGGCTCTCCCTTTCGAGTCTCTTTCCACCAAATTATAGCCTCTTGGCCGTAGTGGTCCGAGATTGCTGTGTTAACCACGGAAACTACGACGCTCGGAAGATTGGTGATGACGTTATCTATGGCTGTCTGAGTTGTTGCAGTTACTCTCGTTGGAGTCCTGATCAACAACTCTAAGCCGAAAGACCTCAACAAATTTTCAAATTTTTTTTGTGGTTGGATGATTGTTGTCCATTGCGTTAATGTTGAAGTCCCCCACCAGGAACGAATTCCTTGAGTTTGTGCGTCAGGTCTGTGAGCAGAGACTCTAATTTTGAAAAAAAGACTTCTTCGTTTCTACTGGGAGACCTGTATATTCCAATGATGAAAAAATTTGAGTTATGTGATTGAATTTTGACACCGACTGCTTCGAAATCTCGGTCAACTGTTTTCCTGAATTGAAAATGTGGAAAATGAAAAGTGGTTCTTCAGGAAAATAGCAACGCCACCTCCTTTGGAGTGGTGTCGACAGTACACATTTTATGTTACCACTCACAGAAAACAAGGCACAGTCTTAGAGTCTTGAGATTGGTCACTCAGCAGGGTAACTGATTAAGGGGAGGCGGTACCCCAGAAAAATTATTTTTTTCCACATTTTTTTTTTATTTTTTTAAAATGTTAAGCGGCTTTTTCTGCACACAATGATATATAATACATGTATATTTGAAAATTGTAAACCTACAGAAAAAAAGTTTTAAATATGCTTACATCATGTTTTCATGGAAGAAATTTGTGACAGGCGCTTGCGTTTATTCACACATGTACTATGATACATATGACCTTTTATTTTTGTGTGCTATAATTTGCTTTTGTTGTGTTGGCAGGCCTGAACTAACTTCTATTTCATCAGCTTTGAGTTCTGCTTCTGACTTTATACTGTTTGTTTATTGTTTTGCTTAGTGTTTTGGTGCTTTGTGAAGTGATATAGTGAGTGTTAGTTAGTAATTTATATTTATTATTGCTAACAAGATTGTTTATGTATAAATATGCCTCGTGTTAAAAGTAGTTATGCTAAACCCCGTAAAGGAGTTGGTGGTAGGAAAAGAAAACCAGCCAGTCCTAACCCTAATGAGATGTCAAAAGATGAGTCTACCCCTAGGCCTGAAATGTCAACACAATCTCAGTCAAGCTCTTCAAAGAAAATAAACATAGATAAGTATGAGATGTTTAATTGTGATGAAAACTATGACAATGAAATTATTAACATGCAAATTTAATCAGATCAACTTTTTAGTTCATCACTTTGTAAAAAATTGCAAGAAAAGTGGTTTACAAGTGCGTGCTGCTCAAACATTTTGGCCTGGCTTTTGAGATGGAGATTTATTGTTGCCATTGTAAATATGTACATAAAAATTTTAATAGTTCTAGGAATATTAATTAGAAAAAAAGACTCTATTTGATGTAAATATTAGACTAGTGTATGGACTGAGGTCTATCGGGAAAGGTATGGCTGCAGGCAAAATGTTATGTGGCGTAATGAATCTTCCGCAACCTCCAACAAAACCGTTTCGATATAATAAAATTTTTAAAAGACAAGGCTAAACAGGTAATGGATGAATCCATGAAAACTGCTGTGGATGAGGCTGTTGAGGAAAATAAAACCTTAGGTAAGAACGAACGCGACTTAAAAGTAGGTATTGATGGCACTTGGCAACGGCGTGGCTTTAGCTCTCTAAACGGAATTGTTACTTGTACAAGTGTTGACACAGGAAAAGTTATGGACATAGAAGTGTTATCTAAATTTTGTAATTGTTTGGACAAACAACAACATGAGGCTATTTGTTCGGCAAATTATCAAGGCTCGAGCGGAGTATGGAGTCAGCTGGAGCCTTAGCTATTTTTCACCGATCAGTAAATAAGTATAATGTTAGGTACTTAGAGTATTTAGGTGATGGAGATACAAATAGTTTCAAAACTATTGCAGACAGTAAACCTTATGGTGAAGTGGAAATACAGAAACTGGAGTGTATAGGCCATATTCAAAAGAGAATGGGGTCTAGGCTAAGGAAACTAAAAAGAGACTCAAAAGGCGTAACACTTTCTGATGGCGGCAAACTAGGTGGAAAGAATAGACTAACAGATGGCATAATTGATCAATTGCAAACCTATTATGGAAATGCTATTAGGAAAAATACTGATAACCTACAGAACATTGAAGGCAGCGGTTTGGGCCATATATTTTCATAAACTTTCGACGGACGACAATCCTCAGCATGGCCTTTGCCCGTCAGGAGAAAATACATGGTGTAAATACAACAAGGCAAAGCACACTAAAGAGCCATATTCTCATAAGAACAGCATTCCTTCAGCTATAATGTTAGCCTTGAAACCAATCTTTCAGGCTTTAGCAAATCCTGACCTTCTTCGAAAATGTTTACACGGTAAGACGCAGAATGTCAATGAAAGCATCAATAATGTCATCTGGTCTAGAGTGCCAAAAAAGATTTTGTGACATTGAACACACTTGAGTTTGGTGCTTATGATGCTATTTCTACTTTTAATGATGGCAACATAGCAAAATGCAAACATGCTTAGAGCAGTAGGCATTGAACCTTGCAAGAGGACAATTGACGCAATGAAAAGTTTTTGACTACGAGCGAGTGCGACGAGCAAATTGTGCGATAAGTGACTTTCAAAGACAAGCAAGGAGACAAACCAGGAATTTAAAAAGAAGGATTGAGGAGGATTTTGAAGAGGAGCCTGCATATGATCCAGGAATGCACTAATGCTACGGTAAATAAATTGCATGTTTTTTTCTATAATTTTTTGTTATTGTTTACTCTATTTGTGGCTGGGTATAAGTTCTATTTCATAATTTTCTCTGTTAATTTCTCTTATAAATGTATTCTAAACTCAAAAATGTTTGAAATAATATAGCCTAATTAATTTTTTTTGTATTATCTTTCACTCCGTTATGACTATAGGCCTAAACCCGCATCGCGTTACTTTTGATATACAAATTTTCCAATATAGATAATTCTAAATATTAAAAGCATATATAGCCTATTCTATTAATATAAAGATCACATTTAATTATAAAAACCAATTACATATCATATATAGGTAAAAATATTATATAACATAGCTAAATAGGTCCATTATATTCGTTTTTTGCGATTTCCGCAAATTTACTTTTTTACAGTTTTTTGCACACAAAGGTACACGTTTCTCAGAAACTACTTGGGACAATCAACTTGAAACTTTTACACACATTTATATAGGTATTTTGGCACCTACTGAGTTTTTTTTGAGATGCCTCCTATTATAATTAGGTACCTAAAAAAAATATTCTAAATTCCAAGTTTGATATTTCAATATGGGTTTGAAAAAAAAATCATAAAAAATTTATTTTTTAAGATACAAGCACCAAAAAAAACTCAGTAGTTGCTTAAATACCTATATATGTTGTATAAAAAAAAATTTAGGTTGATTGGTCCATTAGTTTCTGAGATAATGGTACCTATGTTAACATTACAATAAGATAGGGGTTACCGCCTCCCCTTAATCACCGGTATACTGACGTTAGAGTATTACTCGTTTTATTTACATTTTCAAAGCTACCACTATCACGTTTAGTTGTTTTGTATTATATAACAAAGATTGTGTGTCGGCGTTAATTATAGAGTCGTGGTAATTCTACCTAGCTTGCAAGAGAACCTTTATAACTTGTTTTGGATCAAACTTGCACAACGTAGTTATTGCTTTTTTATTACTAATTGTTTCAAAATAAAACTAATAAGAAATCAATCATTAACTTTTTAAGTTGTCTAACTTAAAACATCTCAATTTATCAAGGAGATATTTTGCATATTTTAGTCAACAAGTTTTTATCTTAAATTATTTAAGTTTGATATTGGACGAATAATTATTTAAAGCTACCATACAAATTTATGATACCATATATTCCTGAAAGATTCACTCACTCGACAGTGGGGTTATTGTAATCCGCTTGACGAGGAAACAGGCACTGTTGCTCATTCTGAAATCACAGTAGAACTAAATATGTATAGCTAGCCTGTATTGTACAGATACCGCCCCACCACCTCCTCCAGCCATTCGAAACTATCACAGTCAAAAAGTTCTGTTGCGTGTGGTCGCGCACCACACGTGGCATTGATATCATTGTTTAAGCAAACGTCATCAGCCTGTCATACTTATCGCCTGCATTTTAAACTTTTTTTAATTTCTTTATTCATTTATTACACAAAACATGTGTGGGCTGCATTGAGAATTACAATAATTTTTGTTCGCACACGGTAATTATCTCCAGTTACACCATAACTTTCTGAAGACTATAACACTTATTTAGTTAATAATATAAGAGCCGTTAAAAATTCTAGAAAAAATAAAGAAAATAAAAATGTCATTTATAAGTTCATCACGTGAAACAGACTAGCTTTTCATAACCACACAATGATTTGTTTTGATTTTTTGTAACTGAAGAATAGGGAACTATAGACCTCTACACATTACTATCAAAATCTGTGTTTATTTAAAGAATTAATTGTTTCCCTAGCGTTTCCAGGAACATCAGTATGAAGCCAATTATTTTTTAATGATGCACGTAATGTAGTCGAAGTAATAACTTCTAGCAAGTCTCAAAACATATTATTTTTTCAGTACACTCAGTAGTTAGGATATTCTGAGAGTTAGTTGTACAATAACTGTTTACATTAAAAATAATATAGGAAATGTAGGTGTCGGTCTTCTTATAACAATGCTATATAAGCATTAATTTTTATTCCTTAGAGAATTGAAATAAGATACTGGTTAAGATTTTTAATCACTCCCCTTGATCTTATAATACTGAAAATTCCTAGAGCACCCATAAAATTATGGATTCTATAAACCATATTTATATAAATAATTTTATTAAAATTTTAAAATTAAAAAGCTGTTAACATTGTGTACAGTATCTTAGTTGTTTTGCTTTTATTACTGAACATCTAAAAATCAAATTAAAATAATAATTAAAAAGCTACATATGAGAGGCTATCAATGCTATTAGTATTTCTAATCAACTATCGTTGTTGATACGCATATAACAAAGAGTAATTTTGTTCATAGTTCAACATGCTATTCAATAATGTAGAAGTGCCCCTCAATAAATACTCAACATTCATACTCTACTGCCATGTAGTGTTTTATTGAAACAATCATGTTCTTCGATTGGTTATAACAGTTTATACGTGATATGACACAACTGCACCTTCTAGTGAAATTGTTTCACTATTCAAATTGTAATTGTTAACTCACCAATAATGTTATTGGTGAACGTGTTATAGTACTTCGGTGCTGTTTTCGTGTACTAATATAGGTTAGTAGATCTTTCTGTAGATTGAATTATACGTTACAATATGTATACCCATCCAAAGTACAACCAACATAAACCGTTACACCGCAACGAGTTTGTGGCTTCAACATAAGGAAAGGCAGTTGAGAAAGACTCGAGGTCTGTGTCAACGATTACCGTAAAAGAGAACGTACTTTAAAATAATCCTATACATTCCTGTCTTCAATATTTAATAATATGTTACAAACTTAAGAAACTGCAAGAGTACATATTAATTTACTTGATTAGTAAACAATATATACCGACACATATGTATACTTTTCAGAATTAACTAAGTTATATCTGTAAACTAAAACATGGTCCCCTAAGTTACAGTAAATACTGGCTTGACATTAAGACATTCCTACCAGCGTGACATCAATTGCGCAAAGTTTACACAAGATATCTTTGTTATCAGCACATCTGGTGACATCCTTATTATACTCGTACATTTTTTATATAATTTAGCCACTCCCTACTCTGGTCAACCATATAAATAGTATTTTCAGAATTCGCCACCAGCGTTTTTTAAGTAAGTTATATAAGGACAGTGCAATCTCTATAAAAACATTTAATAAACGCTTTATAAATTAAAAATAACCGTTATAATGATTACTTGTATTCGGGATTAGTCCTGAATCATTACATTACCTTGCATAGGAATTTGAGAACTTATACAATTAAATTGAATCCCTACAATGATAAAATTTATTACTGGATTCCAAGATACTATATGGATATTAAATTACACCTTGCGTTAAGTTAATGTTTTTAGAATATGTTTATAATTGTTGTAGAGATTACTTTACAGTACAATTAAAAACACGTGATTCCCAATATAAAACCAATCTGACTAATAGGGTTTGTTGAATATGATAGCATTGATAATTCATTAAACCCAGAGTTACTAATATAAATATAACTTTGCAGAGTCAAGTATATAAGGTCCGTTCGTTAGTTTGATATTGAGTTATCTCGTAAAGAGAAAGACAGGGAGCATTTTTTTTCATTAACCAACACAAGACTTAAACCCTGTACCAGCCTTGCGGCATACCAGAGTGGCAAATTCAATGTTTAAATATATGGTCCTTTACAATTATCTTTGTCAATCTTCTTTCTTCTTGTTACAATTAGTTTTCTTCTTAATCTTCTCTCTTCGTCTTCTTTCTTCGTCTTCTTGATCTTCTCGTCTTTTCTTCTTTCTTCTCCGTCTTCGTTCGTAGATTTATTTTTCTTATTATCTCAGTCTCTTTCATTTGCTTTTCCCGATCAAGTATACAGTCTCTCTCTCACTTTGTTCTGCTCAGTATTATGTCATTATCGGGTTTTTTCTTTTGGTCAAGTGTTGAGTGTTTGGTCAAGTCTATATATACAATTTCTTGCAGCTTTATTCATACTATCTTGTTCTTTTCTTGTTATTTTGTACCGTCTTGGCTGTTCTCTGGATTCGTATTGCCCTCTGACAGTGGGTAGCCAGGTCTTCGTTGCCCGTCCCTAACTTTCGGGGAGGTGGGGCTTTTCTTGTTCTTGTTCATAATTTCTTGTTCTTGTCCTTGTTCCTGCTCTTGATCAGGTTTCTTGTTCGTAATAGATAGCATGTCATTTTAATAAAAATCTTCCGTTATTGTAGGCTTACCAGTATAATCTTAATTATTGTTCTTGTTTCTTGTTCTTTTCTTGTCATTGATTTTTGTTCTTGTTCTGCGGTTCCTTATACTTGGAGTATCTCTATAATAAAATGGTTCCTGTGTTGTGGTCTTACCAGCAGGACAGAGAGCAAGAAGAAATTAAATCTTTCCAGCCCCACACGTTACAGGCTTTGCTAACGTTCAAAAAGAATTGAGGCCGAAAATAGTATCACCATAAAATAGTTTCTTCAATACAGCTTTTGTATATACAAAATAAAACAATCACATTGTACTGTTTAGCTACGATATGCCATATTACTAGTAATTAATATTCATCAATTACAAAAGCTTTCACCATTAAACGTCCTAGTGTAATCAATGTTATATACATATTTAAATATCTTCCACGACATCAAGTTTGCGGTTCCACTGAACCATTAACTAGCTATGGTTATAAGTCAGCGAGGGTAGATGGTATCTAGATTTGTGATGTGATAAGTTACCCTCGTTGTACTACACGCAACCAAACAGTGGGTCAACCCCTAACACGCTGGACTCTTATTTTCACACCTACTGAGAAATAACTTCCTCTAAAAATACATTTATTTGTTTCAGTTAGACGTTTAAATAAATTGCCTTTACGATTGGAACTATTAAATATTTTCAACCACTCCTTTTAATATATACTCGTAACCACTTCCCGAACATAGAAACACTACTCATTGTTTCGCTGCAAAATATCCAATATATAATTGATAAAAATAATGAAAAATATAATTCATAGGGTATGGAATTCGTAAATAAACGATTATGTATATAACAAGAATATGTTATAAGAATAGTTTTAAATATTTTTGGTTTGATTTCCTTCTGAATAATTGTGCATAAGGTTTAAATACAAAACAACCATGGCACATGGAGTCTTGAATAAACTTTTCTGTCTACAACAAGATTATGTAATATATATAATATGTGATATCTTTATTTCATATCCTTAGAATAACTGTTTGTTAAAGTTTAAATATACGTTCTTATATTTATAGCATTCAATATCACCAGGATTAATCGTTCTATGCGTAAATGACTTCTCACATTGCATCATACTTTGTTGTAACAGTTTAGGGAATACTGGGATGTTTGTTTGTATTCTATTTGTATTATATTATATTTTTAAACAAGGTGAGTAGACCTTCTGAATTATAGTCATCGATACAATTTACAAAATAATAACGATTATAAAAATAAACCTATACATGAACTGCCTTTTAAACCAGCTAAATAATTATGCTGATTATAATATTATAACTCACATAATATTCAAACTAAAATTTTGTGTGTAATATTTTAGTACGATTTTAATTTAAAAGCAGTATGTAACATAATTATTGTTCTATCCGTGTGTCAATAGTTAATGCGTTTTTATATTAAATAATATGGCTGTGTATGTTACAAAAATTACTTACAGTCATTGGTAATTATATAATATAATTCATTCCAATCTAGTCATTTCAACATAACGTTTTATGACCATCTAAATGGTATAAGCTGGTAGTCACAATCGCAAGGACACATGGAATTGCTTGACACATTCAGGAACACACGTAATGTGAGGTGTAATGTGTGCCTCCAACTGCGGCTTGTGGATATTGCAGTTGTTCTTCCACAGAAACACGACATTTGGTGCCCTAAAGTTTCCGCTCGCATACCGCAAGTGTGCAGGCAGACCTTAGAAAGCTTTATGGAAATTATTTCCTTATTATAACAGATCTGTGTCATTTCTGAAATAGGATACATGTAACTTTTATAATAATAAGTTGTGGAACTGTTTGTAAAATTTCCTAATTCAACAAATGTAAACAGACAGTAACTCTATAAACGTGTATGATCACAGATTATTAGAATCATTGCCTCCATCTAATTGCTATATCAGGATAACTATAAAGAAAAATTGGATACTATTTTTACAGTTTACCGTTAGCCATTCCTAAGTTTTATAAGAAATTTTCTAATTAATTCAGCATAAATTCAAGTGAATTAATGAAATAGAAAAATTATAGCGATTCACGCTTACTTACTAGTATGGGGACCTGCACAGTATTCAAAATTAAAAAATTCAATTATGCAATAATAATCAAAGTAAGAAGACATATAAAATTATAGTTGCCACATACTAATTATTAAATGAAATTTATGTTCTAGTTAAATGATCGTTTACACGACTATAAATTTATTTTCCTAATGAATCAAGGTGCATTATTAAAATAATAAATCAAAAGCAGTAATTATTACTTACTTCGATTTATTTTCGTTGTTTCGCTTGCTAAATCAAACATTTGGTATTAATTCGGATCAACGAAACATGAAATACAGAGAAAACCTGTATAAAGGAATATTCTCTTCGAACACTTAAGTTTTAAGAGATGATATGAAACTTTATTATACAGGGTGATTCATGAAGTTCTCCCCCCCACTTCTACAGCACATTTTTACTAGTAAAAATAATGAAAAAATGTTATATAAACATAGGTCCGAAAAACGCTTTGTTAGCGAGTTACAGCTAGCGAAAGATTTCGCCTAAATTCCTGGGTAAAGAGTAAAATAAAGCCATACTGAACTTTTGGAAAGGTTAATTAAGTAAGAAAAATCTTGGATTCTTATGTATTTTTACCTGATAAAGCTAATAAAATAGGTTTCAGAACTGTACCTGTAAGTAGTTTTTGAGGGATTCAGGGTTAAATGCAAAAAATTGGGGCACGAAACAATGTTTTTTTAAGTTTGATGGACAATAACTTTGTTAAATTGGTAATAAATATAAATACATAAAATCAACAAACATTAATTGTAGAGAATTTAATTCTGAGAAAATTGATATAATCAAAGTCTAAAATAAAACAGAAATAAGTACCAAAAAATCGATTTTATTCAGTATAATACAGTACTAGCTGTAAAGAAATACCGTACGGTATTTAGTTAAAATAAAACAAAAACAAAATGTTTGTTCCTTAATGATGAGATAAATTGAGAAAACAAGATTAACTGTTAAATAAATTTGTTTGTAAATAAAAATATCATGTTTTATTACGTTGTATTTTATTTTTTAATAAACATTTACATAAAATGTTCGAAAATAAATGAAGCAAACATTTTTCCCATTATTGTTTACTAATCATCGAAATGCAGTTTTTTGTTTTATTAATTTCTAAGTTGGTAACGCACGAATAACAGCTGATCAACTATGGTATTCTGTACTGTTACGTTAGAACTGTGTATTAGTGGTCTGTTGTCAACTGTGCTACAGCAGGAGATCGGGTTACAGCAGAGATCGTGGTCTGTGAGTTATAATTCGTTATTAAATGCATACTTATTTACATCTTGTGATTATAATTCGATTGTTTATTCAAGCGAAAAAATGCCTTACTTATTTACATCAGAGGAATACGCTGATATGGTTTTTATTTTGGGTTACTGTAATGGTAATGCTAGAGCTGCTGTAGAAGAATATGAACTACGTTACCCTAATAGGAGGATTCCAGATACCAAAAACAATTTCAGGAACTTTTCGTACTCTTCGGGAAACAGGATCACTACCAAGTACTAGAACCAATTATAAACGAGCTATCCAACTTGATGATGATATTGTTATTAATGCTGTTCATCGCAGTCCAGGTGTAAGTATACGACGTATTTCTAGGCGGATAGGAGTTTCGCAGTCAACGGTGGTGGAGGTCACTTAATCGAAACAAATTTTTATCCGTTTCATAAACAAAAGGTTCAACATCTACAGCTAGGGGATGGTCCGCTTCGCTTGGAGTTTTGCAACTTTTTGAATATTAATAATCAACTCTACAAGCGTATTTTGTTTACGGATGAGGCACAATTCACTCGGGATGGTGTCAATAACTTGCACAATGAACACTCATGGGCAGAAGAAAAATCCACATGAGGTAGTGGAACAGAACTTTCAACACCGATTTAGCGTCAATGTCTGGTGTGGCCTTTTGCACAATCGGCTGATTGGACCTTTCATATTACCTGGACGCCTAAATGCTGAGTTCTATTTGCATTTCCTTCAAGAAGAGTTGCCGCAGCTGTTAGAGAATGTTCCTTTACATCTCAGACAAAATTTGTACAAAATTTCCAGCATGACGGAGCACCTCCCCACTTTTCACGTGCCGTTTTCTGCTTACTTAAATCATCAATTTCCTGGACACTGGATTGGTCGTGGAGGGCCTCATCCTTGGCCACCAAGATCACCAGATCTATCTGCATTGGATTATTGCATCTGGGGATGGGATGAAAGACATTGTATACAAGACAAAAGTGAATTCTCGTGATGAATTTAATTGCCCGTATTATGGATTCGGCTGTGCAGATACCAGGGAAGTCCTGAAAAATTAAGAAACGCAACAAAAGCAATACACAAACGTGCTGCAAAATGTATTGATAATGATGGCCTCATTTTCGAACATCTATTATAAAAAGGTGCGTACGGTTAGTCCAACCTGATTAATTTTTGCTTAAAACTAGTAATGTATTATACTGAATAAAATCGATTTTTTGGTACTTATTTCTGTTTTATTTTAGACTTTGATTATATCAATTTTCTCAGAATTAAATTCTCTACAATTAATGTTTGTTGATTTTATGTATTTATTACCAATTTAACAAAGTTATTGTCCATCAAACTTAAAAAAACATTGTTTCGTGCCCCAATTTTTTGCATTTAACCCTGAATCCCTCAAAAACTACTACAGGTACAGTTCTGAAACCTATTTTATTAGCTTTATCAGGTAAAAATACATAAGAATCCACGATATTTCTTACTTAATTAACCTTTCCAAAAGTTCAGTATGGCTTTATTTTACTCTTTACCCAGGAATTTAGGCGAAATCTTTCGCTAGCTGTAACTCGCTAACAAAGCGTTTTTCGGACCTATGTTTATATAACATTTTTCATTATTTTTACTAGTGCAATGTGCTGTAGAAGTGGGGGGAGAACTTCATGAATCACCCTGTATATTATACATTTGGTTAAGTGACATACAGCATAAAACTGAGCCACAGACTTAACCCACACGCTGTGCTGCAGTAATGTACTCTTCACGACCAAATGTAACATCATGGTAAAAGCTGTTTCCTGTTTTACGACGCGTCTACTAATATAACGTAACACATCAAGGGAGATGTAATGTCCAATAAAACAAGCATTCTGCGCTGAGTACAATCTAAAATCACAATCTGTTTGGTAAAAAATACAAAACAGAGCTATTTCCACATTTACTCTTAAGCTACGATTATGTTTGTTATACAAGACAATTGACTTTAGTGTGAAAAGTAATGAACGTACTGTAATTACTATAGCAAATTTCAAAAGTTATTTAGTAACATACGCTATATTTGTGTTTTTTTTTAAATAGTTTGCTTCATTTTATGGTAAACAGAGTTTCTTGTAGTTGTGACATTAAAGATGCCAATCCTAACTAATCAAGCTACTCTGTGACACTAAAGCCAATTTATATATAAAACAACCGTTCCTATGGACTTGAATCAATCTAGAGAAGGATTTGTAATCCTTTAGACATGAAGTTTGATCTACATTACTTACATTGAGAATCAAGTAACAGATATTTTAAAAATATGTATACATTGTTGACGTAACAAATATTTTATCATGATCCTAAAAGACAGTTTGGCCATAATCGAAATCCGATTTTTCTACGAAATGGTGTTGTTAGCTCACTTTTACAGAGAATATTTTATTATCTTTATATAACTATATTAAGAAAGAAATTGTAGGAATATTTAATTGATTACGCAAGTTTGTATGTTCATAAAGCAAGATGTTTTTAAGTGAACGCTTCAACTTTCATATTAGTTAAGGATTGATTGCAATTTAAATTTATTATTCAACAGTGAAAATAATGGTGATACATCAAAATTTTTTTTACATCGAAGTTTTTAGTAAATAATATGTGGAAAATATAATTTAACAATAATTTTCACTTCAGATTTGTGCCAACTGTAACAGGAAGTGATACACATGGTAAATACACGTTTTCTGCAAAGTATTCAATCTGTTTTATTCAAATCCGCTTGCAAAAGGGAGTAATTGAATTTAATTCTGAGCTAAACTTGAAAATTTTATTTTATTTAAATAAAAAAATGCTTAATCTTAATTTTGCCCAATAATTTAGCTTTGATTTAAATTATTTTATAAGAAAATCTGAACTGAGAAAACGTTATTAGACATTATTGTAATACATATTTTATTTTAGAAGTTTCAATGAACTGTTTTATTATATAAAACCTTCAGTACCTCAGTAATTCGAAAAAGTAGTCTCCTGCCTAATATACTCCAATATCAATAAATAATTTTGAAACTGGAAACACAATTTCAAATAATCTAATCAAAATATTATATAAAGAGATTTTGTAGGTTTAGCGGATTTTTCTACAAGTCCGGAGTAGATTTCGTTTGCAACACAGCGTGTTAGTTGAATGATGTCAAACGAGTTATTGTTCAAAAGGAACAGGAGTTATATTCTTTACTAAGATTGCTCGGGCAGAAAATGAGATCTTTTCTGATGTTGAATATTTTTTTTAAAAGTTCTCAAATTTTAGTCCGTGGCGACCGTGAATCCTAGTGCTGATGTGCCGTGGGTAACACGACATGAGTACTTGAGTTTGTTTGCGTAACGGAAATAATTGGCAGTTAAAATCAATTCCAATTAACTGTTTAGTGGCTTTAAATTAACTCGCCAATCGTTTCGGAAGAATTAGCCATCTGAGAGCACTTTATCAAAGGTTGCCTCATACTTAAATTTATGTTTTATTAATATATCTAGAAAGGCCACAATTTAAGATCAAATAAATGTAGATGCTACTAAGCTGCTGTGTATTATATACGACGTTATCTGGAGTCTTGTTCTGTACTAGTGGACTTCAATTAAATCTCACTGTGACCGTCAAAGCACTATTATGTTATAATTTTCCTGAATAGGTCTTTGAGATTTGACGATTGAAGAAATAACTATTTAAAAAGTACTCTTTCCAACATAACATAAATATCTTATCCATTCTATTATTTCTTGCTACATTATAATAAGGGTATGAAGACGCATCTGGGCACATAAGCCCAGTAGCCTGCTATACTCAAGCCTCTCGCTCATTTCTTTCACGATTTGTTCTGCAGACAGGCAGACAAACGAGGCTACAAGCATCAACTCCCGTCAATGCACCATAATTGAAATTAATATCGCTTATATAAAAATAAAACTTGATGAATAATTGCGCGATTGCATTGACAGGCTGAGCGTTAGTGAGGAATAAATCTACATTTTTAGTTGAGGAATTTTAATCTTTGTACACTTAATTACTACTCAGACATTGATCATTAATCTAGATTCTTGATATAAAGAGGAAACTTATAAGTACAAGATTTAATTTCAAGTATTGAAATAAGTCCTTTAAGTCACGAAGATAAAAGGTTAAAAAACACTTATTAGACAGAAAAGAAAAATCTCAGTGTGTGTACCCAAACCTAAGTCTGACGATGATTCAGTTAAAAACATTAAATAAGTCGAAACATATATATCACCTAAGAAATCATAAGGAGTGATGCAGATTTTTAAATTCTATGAATTAAACTTGTTAAATAACATGAAAATCAATGGAATTTTAAATATATCTTACAGAGAAATGTTTATAGAATTTTCACTAGAGAGTGCAAATATAATTGCTAGGTTGACCAGGATTCTAATTATTGAGATTGCTGTAAGGGTTTTTAAAGAGTTTTGGTTTAAAAAGTGTTTTTTAAATTCTTACTTTAATTATCCAGTAATTAAAATAATTAATTAAATAATTAAAAAAACCGTTCCTATGGACTTGAATCAATCTGGAGAAGGATTTGTAATCCTTTAGACATGAAGTTTGATCTACATTACTTACATTGAGAATCAAGTAACAGATGTTTTAAAAATATATTATACATTGTTAACTATACTAGATGTTAATATACAAAATTTTTTGTTTTTATTATGATGACCTTAAATATTCTCGAACTCATAAAATTTAAGTAGATACTGGTGGAAATTAAAACTGCACCTTTTTAGAAATATTCAGGTTTATTAAATCAATCCAAATTTCAATTATTAACCTTGTATTCCACCAATGACATGTTTTGCACAATAGTTTAAAATTGCTTCTTCCTTAGGCAAGGCACTTTCGATTTAACATGGACTCGCTGTCCTCCAAATACGTGTGTATAAAATACAAAAAAAATAATAATCTTGAATAAATTTGTATGAAATAAAATAAATAGGCTTCTTCTCAAAATTAATAAAATAAAAATTATAAACTTCTTTAAAATAAAATTCTCAAACAAATCTAAACAGTTCTCAACAGGAATTTTTCACAAGTTCCTACAGGATAAGGTGCAGCACCTGCAGCTCTTAATTTTAACTAGAATCCCTACAATTTTAATTAAATTTTTACGTTTGACTTTAAATAAATAACTCCTTTACAATTTAGATATATATTAGTCCACACTCAACAGAATTTGATCGTTAATTTCAAATTTCAATTCCAATTTCAAATTAATTCACTTCTTAAATTTTCAAATTTCAAATTTAGAAAAATTTAATAATTCAGTCAAAAGTACTTAGCTCTTTGGTCGTGAAGGTCTTGGAGTTCGGTATTAAAATAATCTATACCAACGGATCCTACGCCCGACACTACTTTTAAACTCGCACTAAAGACTTTACTCTATCGCTTCTCAACTCGGAAAGGAAGCAGAGCGTGTTTTCTTGGCCTGCACCGACTACGCTCCTGTTCCTGCAGGCCTGTTTGAATCACTCTCAACGCAGGTTCGCCGCCTAACAAAAGATTGAGTCCACTGTAGACTATTGTTTAGCAATCACTGCCATCAAGTCAGGTCTAGACCAGATTCCAAGCGCGTTGTGCCTGCCGCTGGATTACAATATAAATTTACTATTTTTTATTCCCTATCCATTTACAATTCTAAAATAAAATTTTATTTATTAATTTTTTTTTTTTTTTATCTAAAGTATACCATGTAATTGGTATATTAACGTAACAAATATTTTATCATGATCCTAAAAGGCAGTTTGGCCATAATCGAAATCCGATTTTTCTATGAGATGTTGTTGTTAGCTCACTTTTACAGAGAATATTTTATTATCTTTATATAACTATATTAATAAAGAAATTGTAGGAATATTTAATTTATTACGCAAGATTGTATGTTCGTAAAGCAAGATGTTTTTAAGTGAACGCTTCAACTTTCATATTAGTTAAGGATTGATTGCAATTGAAATTTATTATTCAACAGTGAAAATAATGGTGATTCATAAAAATTTCATCAAGTTTTTAGTAAATAATATGTGGAAAATATAATTTAACTACAATTTTCACTTCAGATTTGTGCCAACTGTAGCAGGAAGTGATACACATGGTAAATACACGTTTTCTGCAAAGTATTCAATCTGTTTTATTCAAATCCGCTTGCAAAAGGGAGTAATTGAATTTAATTCTGAACTAAACTTGAAAATTTTATTTTATTTAAATAAAAAAATGCTTAATCTTAATTTTGCCCAATAAGTTGGCTTTGATTTAAATTATTTTATAAGAAAATCTGAACTGAGAAAACGTTATTAGACATTTTTGTAATACATATTTTATTTTAGAAGTTTCAATGAACTGATGTATTATATAAAACCTTCAGTACCTCAGTAATTCGACAAAGTAGTCTCCTGCCTAATATTCTCCAATAAGTATCATTAAATAATTTTGAAACTGGAATCACAATTTCAAATAATCTAATCAAAATATTATATAAAGAGATTTTGTAGGTTTAGCGGATTTTTCTACAATTCCGGAGTAGATTTCGTTTGCAACACAGCGTGTGAGTGGAATGATGTCAAACGAGTTATTGTTCAAAAGGAACAGGAGTTATCTTCTTTACTAAGATTGGTCGGGCTGGAAAATGAGATCTTTTCTGATTTTGAACATTTTTTTAAAGTACGTTCTCTAAATTTAGTCCGTGGCGACCATGAATCCTAGTGCTGCTGTGCCGTGGGTAACACGACATGAGTACTTGAGTTTGTTTGCGTAACGGAAATAATTGGCAGTTAAAATCAATTCCAATTAACTTTTTAGTGGCTTTAAATTAACTCGCTAATCGATTCGGAAGAATTAGCCATCTGAGAGCACTTTATCAAAGGTTGCCTCATACTTAAATTTATGATTTATTAATATATCTAGAAAGGCCACAATTTAAGATCAAATAAATGTAGATGCTACTAAGCTGCTGTGTATTATACACGACGTTATCTGGAGTCTTGTTCTGTACTAGTGGACTTGAATTAAATCTCACATTGTCCGTCGATGCACTATTATGTTATAATTTTCCTAAATAGGTCTTTGAGATTTGACGATTGAAGACTCTTTCCAACATGACCATAAATAACTTATGAATTCTAGTATTTCTTGCCACAATATTATTCAGGGTATGAGGACGCATCTGGGCACATCAGCCCAGTAGCCGGCTTTGCTGAAGCCTCTCTCTCGCTCATTTCTTTCACGATTTGCTCTGCAGGCAGACAGAGGCTACAAACATCAACTCCCGTCAATGCACCATAATTTAAATTAATATCGTTTATATAAAAATAAAACTTGATGAATAATTGCGCGTTTGCATTGTTAGGCTGAGCGTTAGTGAGGAATAAATGTACATTTTTAGTTTTGGAATTGGAAATTTTGTACATTAATTATTACTTAGACATTGATCATTAATCTAGATTCTTGGTGGAAAGAGGAAACTTATAAGTACAAGATTTAATTTCAAGTATTGAAATAAGTCCTTTAAGTCACGAAGATAAAAGGTAAAAACACTTATGAGACAGAAAAGAAAAATGTCAGTTTGTATCCCAACCAAAGTCTGAAGATGATTCAGTTAAAAACATTACATAAGTCGAAACATATATATCACCTAAGAAATCGTAAGGAGTGATACAGATTTTTGAATTCTATGAATTAAACTTGTTAAATAACATGAAAATCAATGGAATTTTAAATATATCTTACAGAGAAATGTTTATAGAATTTTCAGTAGAGAGAGTGCAAATATAATTGCTAGGTTGACCAGGATTCTAATTATTGAGATTGCTGTAAGGGTTTTTAAAGAGTTTTGGTTTAAAAAGTGTTTTTTTTTATTCTTACTTTAATTATCCAGTAATTAAAATAACATTGTAATAAACAGTTTAAAAACTCTCTCTTACATTTAATGACCAATATTTAGTAAAAACAAAACTAAGGTAATACTAAAAAAAGTGATATTTACAATACATAATCACTCAGCATTATTAAATTACTTTATCAATCTATATAGATCATTTTATAATAAAAATTTGAAAGTTAATTTGTTCTTGGTACACTTTCACACATGAACTATTCAACCGATTGTACTGAAAATTGTTAATTGATATTCTTAGTGTATCTGTTTAGAATATAGGACTACTCCTACTTCGAAAACCTCTCCGGACTATGCTCCACTGGTCTCTAAAACAGCAAATAAATTCCATCTTAGTCTCTGATGTTGCATTACAGCTGGCAAATATTAGTAATTGAAATAGCCTGTTAAATGTAATGAAATGTTCTGCGTAAACAATGTTTATGACACCACAACCACGTGTTTAATTAATTTAACCACTATATCCTATTTGTTTCAACATATAGTGAGAAAGCAATAGAGTAAGCTTTACAGTAACAAAAATTCTTATTTTAACCTTTACTACAAAATGTGTTGAGCACAGAGTAAGAAAACATGTAGATAATAAAATTAGTATTAGTAAAAATATACTTTTAACCGTACATTTGAGAAAATATTATGCATTGCTTGATCTATAATATAATACAGATATAAAAGATATTTTACTTTTAATACAGATTTAAAGAATGTTATAAAATCCATCTTGGGTGCTTTTTGACAGAAGTAGGCTTTTTAGACATGAGAAAAATAAGAGCCCGGAGTAAATTACAATGGGCATAAATATAAACTTTTGACAGATTTCCTTAATATGTGTAACATGGCAAACTCTAAATTGGCGTCATAAATACACAAATCAGTCAAACCCGGATTGCTCATACACTTGAAAAGCCTAGGAAATTATGTGTGAAGCCGCGGGTAGCTGCAATTTGAATCAAAAGACTAACACTAAATGCAATTTCTGAGTGATATAAAATCGACGAAAGATACTCCGTCCTTTTTCGGTCCATCATACTATGACATAATAATGCGTTCACTAAGAATTATTAAGAAATTCTACATAAGGGTTTTTTGAAATTGGTCAAAAACAGTACCGGACCAATTAAATTCGGTGGAACTTTTAAATAAAATAAACGGAATTTTAAGTGGTATGGAGTGCAGAGTAATTGCTGGTAACATATTAGCTATTTAGCTAAATAGCTATTTAGATAAAGCTATATTGGCTTAACTTTTATTAACTTTACATACAAAATTTTTAAAATTTACATAAATAAAAAATGTCCATTTATTTAAAAAATTATGTACATGTACGAATTTGTGTGTATTTAAATGCTCTATATGTTAGTAACATTTTAACTCAATTTCTTACGTCAAGAACTTGCAAATTGTCTGAATTCTTTTGGGGGAAAGCATTTTCATTAAACGTATACCCCTGCGTGTTTTTGGTTTTTTTGGTTTCAGACTAATACTTTGGTTCCTATACCACCTAATGTACGTAGATTAAATTGCCTCGCATAACTAATATACTTTTGTAAATGAGTCTTTTATCCTCAGATAAGTAAATTTTGTAGTTATAAACGTCCTACGTATTTACAGCAACAGTATTTATAGCTTACTTTAACAGTAACCTTTAATTTTCATCAGTAATTAGATTCTCATACGCTTCGAGTGGCCATAAGAGATACTTGATTTTAAAAGCAATGTGTTTTTTTCAAACCTTGTTAATGAGTGTACAATAATTTTACTAAAAATAACATTAAGCTCTCTTTGAACAAAACGTTAGGTATTATAAATTGCTCAATTAAGGAATCTATCTTTGTACGCCTGATTTAATTTATATTTTAATAACTTTTGAGTTTTCCTGAATTTGTCTTAGGAATAATAAATACATGTGCATTATGCTTAATACTCTAATGAAATATATTTTATTTAAATTCTTATTCAATAAGATTACAACACTCGGTAATGCAGTAAACCATCATACAAAATACAGATTATTTAATTATAAGTCAATTGCTTTAATTGTATTCATAAACGTTTAGGAAACCTTTGTCATCCAGAAGTTATTTGCTTTACTTGAAGTTATCGACAAAACAAGAGCACCCTCTGCCAAAGCACAATGGAAAGGGTGGTTGGGAGGGTGGGCGACTCGGAGTCACCCTAGATTAGCCCAATTTATTCAGACAACAGCCTTAGCTTGTTTTTCAGACCTTTTTGTCTTTCTCTTCTTATTTCTAGAAAAGCTACCGTCAATTTCAGATCCAAAAACCCAGTAAACTTACATCTCCTATATTATACTTTACTATATTATAAGTTTACTATAATATAATAGTATGTTACAGTTTTTTGTACAGTTAGTAGACAAGGATTTAGTTGATGCGTTTTGTAGAAAATTATGATTTAGGCTACTAATTTATAAATTTTATAACTAAAAATTAATCACTAAACATATTGCTAAGCGCTAATTTTGAGAACGATTTGACCTAGTCGGATAATTATATGAATATTCATTGTATATGAAGGAGGTTTTTATGAAGAGATAAACAGTAAAAGTTTCCCGAAATATTTTATAAATTGGTTAAATAATTATAATATTAATTATTGAAATTATTCTAAAATTGAGTGACCTTAACAGCTGTTGACGCATTGAGCTGAAGTCCATTCAAGTGGCAGAAACATATGCTTACATTACAATTTTAGTAAATATTAAATGTACAATCTTGATCAGTTGTATTATTTGTAACGCACAGAAGACGTTACTATCTAAGACTTTATTGCATACTGCACCACAAATAAATTTTGAAATATAATTAAACGCTGTTACAAAACTCACTGTAAGGGACAAAGCTGTGAATTTTTGCATGAAGGATAATAGAAACTGGCTCCCTTAACATTGCGTATGGCATTTTTACTGTACTTATACTGGGAGTGGAACACTAGCAACGTAAGCAGATGTTTCTGACCTAAGTAGTTGATTCTAGTTTACATAATGCAACGGACTAAAAATTAAATCAATTATAGCGCTAGAAGCTGGCTGACTTTCTTGACAACGCGATAAAGCTCTTTTATAATGAACACTAATCTGTCTTACCGAACTATTCATTACCAGACTACAGTCTGAAAGAATACTTTCATCACCCAAACCCTATAAACGATTATTTTGTAATGTTGCATAAAGATGGTCCGGATTTCCCCATATACAGAAAACAGATTCTTCATAACCGAAGTAGGCGTTTTAGTTCCACGTATATTTTCCTCATAATGGCAAATGTAACTGAACCAATGCACTAGAAATATTTTAGACAGAAAATAAACGCTTTTTGGGCAAAGGAGGTTTTTGAAACATGCATATGTATATATTGTCTTAATTGGGACATTAATTCAAATTCAAGTACAATACTGTTAATAAATCTAAAGAGTTTGAAGCAGACCATTTTTTTAAATAAGTACTTTTCCTTTATATAAGTTACGTATATTGTTATCGCGACATTAATGTAAATAAATTATGGGAGTGGAAATACCTCATACTGCGAGTAGATTAAGAGGAAATGATTTCCGTTTGACCTAAGTGGGTTTCAGAGAACTAAGTATTTATATTCTTGTTTGGGATAAAAAGAAATTTCCGCTGTGGTGTCGCATACTGTTCATTCCAAGCCAATATGCTCTTAAAAGGGCCAAATTTGATGTAAGAGTCAATCATAATGTCGCGTACTGTCTCATCCTCCTATCCATGCACTAAGAAATAATACGTGTCTAATATTGCCTATTTAATTTTTAAAACATCATAAGGCTCCATCATAATGCATCATAAATACTTTAGACTGGGAAACTACGCCCATCGACCTTGAATATAAGTGGAAACCCGTGGGTTAGTGCTAGTTTTGTGATAAAACTATCCAGTTTCCGGTGGCAATGAAAAACGTGTTATGTGTCCAGATGTAGCCCTCAAACTTATCAATGTGCCCTGCTTAACGCTCTGGACAAAGGTATACCACTTTAGAGTTTCAATTTATCCAGTTTTTGTTTTGTTAGCTATTCGCTGAGAACCTCAATGTGGTTCATGTCTTGTCACAGTAAATTTTTTATAAATCAGTTATTTATTATTAGGTTTAAATAAATGTGATGTCATAAGATTTGCGATAATAGCCTATAAAATCTGCTATTCATATAATTCTTGAGAAAAACTGCTTTCAAGAATCAAAAGATATTCAAAGTTTTAAAGTTTTAAAGGCCACCATTTTTAAAATACTAAAGATGATTTCACAATGATGTTTTTTGTAATTGTCGTTGTATTTGAAATATTTAAACCAATTCAGTTATGTTGGTCTGAAGATGTTATCATTGAGTACGAAAGGTCTCACATTTATTGGAGTGTTTGTTTAAAATTAATATCTAACTTCCAATAAGAAAAGAGATTCAAGAATGTATTTAAACAGAATTTTGTATACTTAAACTTCTTTTCTAATAAACACATACAGGCAGACAGATGAGAAACTAAGCATCAGATACCCATTTTCATATCATGAAATATGTTTACCTTGAACTTAGCAACAACGTGGTATACCTATGTCCACAGCGTTACGGCACACTCTATATAATATTTCCAAATTTCCTTTAAATGTAGGGTTACAAATGTAAGACAACCCACTATAATATACAATCCGGTATTTATACTGACATTGTACTAATACAGGACAAAAATGATTTTGATGTTCTGCGTATTCATTTTAAAATTATCGTCAGATGTCAAAATAAGTGTAAAATTATACAAAACGTACATTTAATAAAGCTAAATTTCTTTAAAAAACTTTCTAAATCCATTGAATTTTCCAAAAACGCTAAAATTAAATATAAAGATTAAATATATTTTGCATGAAAAAATAATAAAATATTTATAATACCATCTTCAAAAGTTTGTGTACCTTCTTATATCAAATTTCAGTTGTTAGTGGGTAAAGGTTTTACCGGATAATTGGAATTAACCTAAAGGATTACAAGGTATGCATAAAATTACTTTGTATACGGATACGTGGTAAATGGTAAGCGGTGACGAGGGCCATTGTAGGGTCAAAGGGAGGGGAGTGGAGCTTAAGAGAGCTTACCTCTACTTCCATCATGACCCTTTATCTCCATAATGAAAACATACGAGATATTACAGTGGAGTGTGGCTGAGAGAGGTGAGGGGTCCCTTCTCTTGTTCAGACCTATGTCGGTTTTCCACGTTATTACACCAGTTATTTTAATAATTTTCTTTAAATATTATAATACCACTTATATTTCATTACTATTATATGTTTACTACTCTTTGTTGTATTTTGCTTTTACTTTTAAAATATCACGTATGTAGGATAAAAAACTAGGCATATTAGAGTTATTTACTGGCAGCTATGTATTCAGTTATGCAATGCTTTCAATAATAAATTATTAGCAGCTATATAATAAATAACATATATAAATCAAATAGTAAGAGAGTTTTTTACTCAGATATAATTTAGTATATCTATTGAATATTAAGCATACAGCAAAACACTATGTCCCACATTTTCAAAAATAGTTTATAAAAAAATATTTATTCAAATAATACGTATTCTTTGTTCAGATGTACAATCCCTGGTTATTTTCTCTGAACAGAAACCTCTGCTTTATTTCACATTCATACTCAGCTCTTGAAACGCTTTGAGAATCCCAGGAATTCGCTTTCTATAACGATATATCTCATACCGCATATCCTTTACTCCTCGTATAAATGCACTTTTTCAATAGCTGAATTGACTAATTATTGTTCAATATAGTAATATATTTTTCAAATTCACTGTTCACTTTTAATGTAATTACTACATTGAAAACACACCAACCAATACTAATAACTTTTTGTTTTGTGAGGTCATTCGATAGCAAGGCTATCTTCATCAGATACATCACGAAAGTAAATTCAAAAATTAATTTTTTAAATAATAGTTAAACATATGTGATTTTAATATTAATTTGTCCGTTGTAGCATATAGGGTAAAACAAGATTAAATAGTTACTCGAATTATACTATATAAAGTTTTAAAATTTGTGTTGTACTCTTCATGAAAGTAGGATAATATTGAGTTTTGTATTGGTCCATCTTCTTGACATTTTCTTGATATGCTTGATTTACTTTAAAGGATCGCATGCATTTAAAAATCTAGGTGTTTTAATGTGTTTTAATAATTTTAGGTTTTCTTTTCATGTAGTGAGTTCAGTATTAATAGTGGTTCGATGTTTCTTCTCTGTTGACTTTAATTGGTTAATTAAATAAAAAGTTACTATTATAGGTTGGTGAGTTTTCGATTTAGTGATTAAATTAAGAATAGCTAATACAAGCTCTATCTTAGACATTGTTTATTAGTTGTAATCTTTCAGTCATAAAGTTTACTATCGCTTACTCGATTATCCATCATTAACTATAATATTCCAAAAAATACACTTTATTATGCATTTATTGCATTACATGAATGCAGATACTAAAGAACCTCGTTTTTTAAAAATTTACAATATATCCTCTTCTAGGAATATTTATGCACGTTCATTAAAAATATTTTAAAGTTTATTACATAAGTTTTGAAACAGATTTTATACACATTATAAGCAGACTTTCTACAACCAGTGACTTTTACAAGCAATGTTAGGTGTGCATGTTACGTTATATGACATGTTGACAAGGCTTGACAGAGGCCTTCACAATGACGTAGTGATAAGATCAGAGGGCGAACCTCGCACACCTGCACCCCAACTTGTAACACAAGGTTTCTACATTTAACAAGCAGTGTCTGGTGCGCGTGTTACGTTATATGACATCTTGACAAGGCTTGACAGAGGCCTTCACAATGACGTAGTGATAAGATCAGAGGGCGAACCTCGCACACCTGCACCCCAACTTGTAACACAAGGTTTCTACATTTAAAACATTGCTAAATTTGTTTATTTACAGCTTTTGTTAATAGCTTTACACTTTGATAATCTAATTTCAATTGTAGCGAAATCACAGTAAAGTTTACGTAGTCTTCATTGAAATCCATCATTATGGATTCAAACATTTCAATCCATTTTTTTTATGGATTTATTTCATTAAATATGTAAATATATTTCTTTCCATTGTACTCATCCAGGATCTGTCAATTTCTCAATTACAATCACAACTCTCTCATCTGCTGCACATTTGAACTAACATCAGTAAACATTGACTGTTGAGGGTACGTAAATGACAAAAGTAGAAAAAAACAATTTACGTTCTGTATTTAGTTATGTTTGATGCCTTTTGTTTTCACTAACAAAAGGTTCAACAAAAGCCTTAAAACTAACATCCTGTTAATTTATCTCAAACAATCCATCTACGGGAGTTCCTCAAGAAATCATCTACAAGATATAAAAAATTTGCCCTACTCCATTACCTGACCGAATATACTGGAGCTGTTTGCCTTTTTTTAATAAAAAAATGCTGAATTTAGTTCGTGTATGCATACTTACTCTTGAAATCCTTTTGTTACTGAACTTATTCAAATCTATATTAATTGTAAGGTATTTATTATTACACTTCAAAAACTATATCTAAAAAAAACAACATGTGCAACGCAACGTGAAATTTGTTTCAGTTATACTAATGCTTACGTCATCATGAAATAACTATTAGTATGAGTTCATTTGGTATATAATTGAGTAAGTGTTACACAAGCCTATCACCCGAGGGTATATAATAATTGCATTTTTTTATGATTCTATCTGTCTTTCCGCAAGATATCTCGAGAACCGGTTTATAGACATTAAGTTTGATAGTAGTGCATGTTACTCCATAGGTTCAGCTCAGCGTTAGTGAAGATTTTAAATTTGTTACCACGATGGCAGTAACCAAGGCGTAGGCCTTATTTGACTTTTAAACAAAGTCAGTGCATATTATGGCATTTTAAATTATGATATGGTATCACATGTTGCTCTTGATTTGATAGTTTACACGCAACTTCAGCGAGTATGTTATGTAAAAATTGTGACATAATACAACTACTTCTCAAAGCATGACTTAGTTTCATATTTCCATATATTAAAATCCAAGTTTCATAATACAAACGTGAACTTAGTTTTGTCTATTTTATTTAATCGGAAATATACACATAACGAATTAAAAGTAGCATAAATCGATCGTCAAAAGGTGATGCTGTTAATTTTATATCGTACAAAACTTTTTATTTTAGGCGTTAAGTAAAGAATAATGAAATCGATGGTTTAATCGTATCGTGTGTTTCAGCGTGTATGTTTTATATTCCGGTTGTGGTTTGATCCAGTTTCTACAAGTTGTAAATACGGAGTATCACTGAGCAAACAACAATAAGGCAATATCAACTACAATGAGCACAGTGCTGGTACTGAGCAGTGAACAGCAAGGATGTGGTTGTGGACAGTGACAAAGTACTGCCCGGGGCTGTCGGATGTAGCTTCACAGAACAAGTCTATTGACAACAACAGTAAGGCAATATCAACTACAATGAGCACAGCTCTGGTACTGAGCAGTGAACAGCAAGGATGTGGTTGTGGACAGTGACAAAGTACTGCCCGGGGCTGTCGGATGTAGCTTCACAGAACAAGTCTATTGACAACAACAGTAAGGCAATATCAACTACAATGAGCACAGCGCTGGTACTGAGCAGTGAACAGCAAGGATGTGGCTGTGGACAGTGACAAAGTACTGCCCGGGGCTGTCGGATGTAGCTTCACAAAACAAGTCCACTGACAACAACAGTAAGGCAATATCAACTACAATGAGCACAGCTCTGGTACTGAGCAGTGAACAGCAAGGATGTGGCTGTGGACAGTGACAAAGTACTGCCCGGGGCTGTCGGATGTAGCTTCACAAAACAAGTCCACTGACAACAACACAGAACTTCGTAATGTTCACATTACAATAACCACGATTATGTTCAAACTCAGACGTACACAATTAGTTATTGAGTGTCGAACAATGGTTGTGGACAGTGACAAAGTACTGCCCCGAGCTGTCGGATGTAGCATCACAAAACAAGTCCACTGACAACAACACAGAACTTCGTAATGTTCACATTACAATAACCACGATCTATGTTCAAACTCTGACGTACACAATTAGTTATTGAGTGTCGAACAATGGTTGTGGACAGTGGTAATGTACTGTCCGGGGCTGTCGGATGTAGCTTCACAAAACAAGTCCACTGACAATAACACAGAACCTCGTAATGTTCACATTAGAACAACAATGATCTATGTTCAAACTCTGACGTACACAATTAGTTATTGAGTGTAGTACAATGGTTTTGTACATTCACGATAAATAATGTTCAAATCTTATATGTCTTGAGATTTTTGGTTTTTTTTCTTGAATGCCATTGATATATTTAGGACTAAGTATTAAAAATATCACTTTATTACCTCTATGAAATATATAACTTTTATTTGGACATGGACATCTTCACTCACCATATCCATATCATTTTAAACAGTTTTAATACTTTTTATGTATTTGTATAAGTGATTCTATTTGCCATTTCTAAATTTTTATTGAAATGTTAGTTCAGTTCCAAACTAATTTTCTAAAATAATTATGCTATGAATTTATGAAGGAATTATCATCACGTATGAAGGGAATGGTCAAAGGTTACAAGTTGATCTTGTATGGCATCCATGTTACTACGTTGGTTTTATTGTAATTGTATTTAATTCTACTTGTTCTGCGGGCTTTTCCTAGATTAGTTGCCTTTTGATCGAGAATAACTACTTTAACTTTTGTTGATGATCTACTTTCGTTTCAAGGATTTATGTCGGTATCAATTAGGCTCATTCTACACGAATTGAAAAATACTGTAAGGGTTGAGTAAAGGGTTCCCCTCATTCCAGATTAGTCCAGTGTTTTTTCTAGCCGAATATGTAATAAAGACCAAGATATTAAAAACCTCCTATGACAATATTAGAAGAAGAAGTATTTTTTAAACTATGAAATTACCATAAAAATGGAAAAGCCCGAACTTCAAGATCAAATCAGAACCGGAGAAGGTGGGTTTACTTGTATCTTTGCCAAGAATGCAATATATAACGTTATTGTAGCAATATGCTAATAATTCAGTTTGTTAATGACGGTAGCCTGTACACACTTCGATCTGGATGACAAACAAACTCATCTTCCCATTCACCTCTGTGAAATCTCTCTATGAATTTAAAATTTTAACCTCACCAAATTTATTATGGAAAGAAATTCCTCGTTTAATCTGAGTGCGAAGGATGTAGAAAATGTGACCTGTAAAATTATTAATGACAAACTAGAATGATGGCTCAACTTCACAGGTCATGGACTACACCTATCTGCTAAAGCGAAAGATGGTTTATCCTGTGTAGTGTTAAAATCCATGTAAAAATCTATGGAAAAACAAAAAACCTTAGATTTGGCAGCTTATAAAGTTTATACATTTAGGCGCAGTAGACTTCATCCTTGCTACCGTCAAAACCGTTTTAAAAATCTTGTAGCACACTACAAGTAAAAATTAAAATTTCAATATTATTTCAATTTTATATAAATGATACATTAGTATCATTGTATTTAGATATATTAAACTAAAATAAGCTTATAAATTACTGCAAATGAAACGAATAAACCAATTATGATTAATATTTTTACCGCGATTCTGATACATGATGTAAATAACATTGATAGAAATAAACTACATAAATAACCCAACAATCTAATTTAACACTGAAAACTTAAATAGAACATCCTTGATATGCAGTTCTGCAATGTATGTTCAGTTTGTAGTATTGCAGCTGGCAAGTTGAAGTAGCCCAGCAGTTCATATTGGTTAATGTCTTGTACCCGAGACTATATGTCACATCAGCTGTCAGCTGCAGCGGTGCTCCTTACAGCCATTGTCATGGAAGTGACTGCTGACAAGTAGTATCGGACAGCAGTTCATATTGGTTAATGTCTTGTACCCGAGACTATATGTCACATCAGCTGTGTCAGCTGCAGCGGTGCTCCTTACAGCCATTGTCATGGAAGTGACTGCTGATAAGTAGTATCGGACAGCAGTTCATATTGGTTAATGTCTTGTACCCGAGACTATATGTCACATCAGCTGTCAGCTGCAGCGGTGCTCCTTACAGCCATTGTCATGGAAGTGACTGCTGACAAGTAGTATCGGACAGTAGTTCAGATTGGTTAATGTCTTGTACCCGAGACTATATGTCACATAAGCTGTCAGCTGCAGCGGTGCTCCTTACAGCCATTGTCATGGAAGTGACTGCTGACAAGTAGTATCGGACAGCAGTTCAGATTGGTTAATGTCTTGTACCCGAGACTATATGTCACATCAGCTGTCAGCTGCAGCGGTGCTCCTTACAGCCATTGTCATGGAAGTTACTGCTGACAAGTAGTATCTACAGTTATATAACTGCAACTTAATTGTGTATACTGAATTGTTATAATCTGTTTGCATAGTTCGTATATGTATTTCATATTTTTTTACGTTTTCAATGCGTAATGGTTTTATCAAGAACGTAGCCAAGAATAATGTTTGGAAGGGGAGGTCCAGACAACTAGTATTTTTCCGTATTGGACATGGAGTAAGCTACATTTTGTTCCTTAAAAGTTTCTTGACCCGTTTCTTTCTGGAGAACGATCTTTTAGCAGTACAATTCAGTAATACTAAATTATTTAAATAGTAATAATCGTTTACTAAGAAAGTAATTGAAAAATGTTAAATGGGGGGGGGTCAAGACTCATTGGAACCTTTTCACTTGCTACGTTCTTGCTCTGTATACATTAATGTACTAACATGTGAATATAATGTTGTAGACAATTGGCCCGTGTTATTCATAGCTGTGAGTTCATATTTTTCTGTAATATCCTCAGTTGACATAGCATATTTTATATTTTTTCTTTAAAATTTGTTTGATTTCAACTTAGATTAAACAATTTATAAAAACGTATAATCTACCACACAGACATATTAATGGTCGAAATAGTTCTAGTGCATTACCTTTTAGGCCTAAACCATACGCTTATGTGCTTTTTTATTGTTAATAATATTACAATTATGTAAGAAATATATTTAATACGTAGTACAGTACTTTATAGTACTAAAACTGTCTTAATTATCTAAAACTCGCTACTGAGGCATGCCATTTTTATCGTTATAGTCCACTAGCAGAGAGCCAATTTGCTTTGTTTAAGAACACAGCCATGCTTTTATTGAAATAAACCTTTCATAAGAAAAAAGATCAATCGTCATCTGCGATAGTTTAGATAGAGGCAGAAATAGAAAAATATTGAAAGAGTTAAAAAATATGAAGCAATACATTTTTCCTCAGACTTAAAATTGACCGATACAGTCATAATAGTCAAATCACCTCACGAGAAACTGAAAGTCACCACATGAGTATGTATCTGACGCTGATTTAAAATTGTATTTAACGAGGCTGACAGTTGTCAGTTCATCAGACTAGGAAAACTATAATTCTAGAGAAAACCTTTCGATATTTTATCCGTGTTTGATATCCTTCCCTTTCGACCTTTACAAAAACTAGCGTGGATTTTTAGGAAGAATCTCATTACTGTTTAAAATAACCAGGTCCTGTGCTTATATAATACAAATTGAAACTCGACTCCTGGACTTAGTTATGAATATGTGGAAATTATTAACTGTAAATTATTATGGGTTGGATGTTTTACACCATGTGTATACTTAATTTCGTGTGCATGTTGGCAACTGAAACCAGCAAATAATAAAGAACGTACACAAAAATCACATTCTTGTGATCCCATGATAGACAAGCTTTGCATCTTAAAGTTAAAAATAGTATCAAATATTTAGTTATGTGCACTGGAAACATTAAATAGAATAAAACTCATCTCTGACAGGGAACTTACTTCCAACAACCCACTTAGTTAAGGCACTTAACTACTGTTGGCTGCGAGTATGGCAAGTTTTCAAGAGAGAATTGAAACTTATGAGTTATTGGACTTTACTTGACTATAAATATTTTTGCATTTAAAATGGATAACAAAAGGTTATCACTGCCTTCAACACATTTTGAAACAAATTAAGCAAGAAAATTGCCATTAAAGGGCTAGAACTAATATACTGGCGCTGGTAGCTACAATATAGATCGCTATTTATTTACACATGCTATATGCACGTGGTGTTTAAGATCCAACGGGAACAGACGATGGATGAACTTTAATTATTATTACTTTTATTGTTATTAAAATACTGCCAAAAATTCAAAAATAGTTTCAAATCGAAGTATTATCTATACTGACATCAGCCATTTTGTTTTAATGGTCTGACGCTCAGTATACACCTAAAAAGATTATCGGCATACCATATGCATAGAGATTTGACCACTCCATAATCAGATAGTTAAATGATCAATTTAATTGCGATTCATATTTGCCTTGTTGGATGAGATTTGACTGTTAGCTTCCAGCCCAATTTTCGGCGCTGGAAAAATTTCATTTCTGTGTGTCTGCCTGTCTGTCCGCAGCTTAATTTATATATGAGGAACACCGATTTCGATTATGGTACGAGGCACTCCACACTCCAGGGGATTCAATTAAGCATTAGCTAGTATTTTTACATTGGTTCTTATGGGTAAATATGAAGGCAACGAGAAAAAAGAAGAAGAAAAAAATAAATTGCAAAAAAACCAAATAGACTTATAATATATGCAAAAATGTGATATATTATCGCCTATAGGCTAAATATCCCAACACATATAATCATTTTATAGTGACTCATACAGAAAGTTATTTTACTTTCTTTTAGCAGACAAAATATATAGAAATTGAGTCAGTCTCCTCAATGATAAGGCTTCAATAACGCTCAGCCAAATTCCATAATTCGACATGCACTATAATATAAATTGCACTTGTCTATGTATAAATGATATGTTATGCAAAATAAAAAGATTTCAGATGAAAGTTTTGTCGCGATATTTTATTTTACATAATACATTCACATTTTGTTCATTAAGTTAGGTATAGTGTCATAGTTTAAAATAATAACATTTTTGTGAGCGAGGGAGGGTACTACAACGTAGGATGGTACTGAAAACAAATATTTTAAGCAGGTTATAACATTGATGTGACACTCCATTACTTTTGCTTTTACATCTATGAATAAAATTGTTACATGCCGATCACCAGTATAATAATTGTACCCAGTGTTTTCACAAACTGTTTTATTGTAATATATTCTATGTCCTGTTTTATTTATTTTTTTCAGTCAGATAATCTATACATCGGTTTGCATGACATTTTTTTAAAGAAATTTAGTACACATTGTACCGTATGACGATAACACATGTGGTGACTTCTGAGGTCGTAGTAATAAATACTAGAAATGCAAAGTTTACTTATAAGTTCAATTTAATTTACTAAACTTACAAGCACCACCTTTTTAGATGGTAAATGAAAAATATGTATTGCCACGTTGCTGCCAATTAGAATGTAATAACTAAAAGTATATCTTCTAGGTGGGCCTAAAATATCCAATGTTCTATTGAATTATGCGTACGACGTTTTACTTTACAAAACAATAATATTTCACTTCCCTTCACAATAGGTAGACTCACAACCGGGTATCGGCGTCTTGGCACGAGACATTGAAGCTGTAGTCTAAGAACGGTTACTTCTAGAAGA